>NC_041375.1:22988354-23033354 GCF_900634415.1 Cottoperca gobio
GTCTTCCTGTGCTTGCTTCTGGTCTTCCTCTCCTTGACTTTCCTGCTTGGCACGTGAATTACAAGCATTGTTTTCTGATTCAGTTATATTGTTTCCACCTTTTTGGACCTGTTCATGTTCCCTCACTGTCACTTGCTTGTTTATACTGGCAGGGAAGCTTGGCATATTTTCGCCATCTTTTGGGCCATCCATATCTTGTGGGATATTCTCTTTTACTCTTTGAGTACCCTCGTCATTTCTGGCACTGCCAAGGTCAGAAGTCAACCTAAGAGCATCAATCGAACTTCTCTCTTCAATCAAGCTCCTCTCTCCTTCAAATGACCTCGTCTCACCAATAGTACAAGCCTGCAAAAGAACAAGTATATGTAAGACTCATTGCCAAATCAGACCCCATGAATTATTTTTCTGAGTGAACTTAAAAACACAGACCCATTAAATGTTGGAGAGAACAGAAACAAAATAAAGCTACATTTTGGTTTGAATTTTGGTTGTTACGTGGTGGTAAGTCAGGTGAATTTGTTTTGGTTCTGCCTTTTCAAATATCTTTGCACATTTTTGCTGTTTAACACATCAGCACCTTGGCGATGCCCCACCAATATCCAGGCTCATTCAAACAGAAGTCAATGTGATGGCCACACATCACTTTTTAGCCGAACCATCGGTATCAAAAAAAAACCATGACACCTCTCAAGTCTCCAGTACAAAAATCACATGTGACCCATTCGAGAACAGTTAATGGCTTTATTGGATCAAGCAGCATTTTGATAATGTAAATGTCTAACCAAGTATATGTAGTCATGGGGTGTTGGATGAAATGCTACATGGAGGGAACAGAATATGTACCGACACTAGTCCTACAGTCACGGCTTGCAATCAAAACAACCTTTGATGTCATATACAGTTTTTTAGGCTTAGCATAGCGGCGTTTATCCAGTAAAATATAGGAAACGGGCGACTAGGTACAGGGGAAAAACATGGGAACACTTTAATGGTGTTCAGCCATTTATTTAGATGTCATCTATGCTTTAAAAAAATTTGACGGCAAGATAAAATAAATGAAAAAGATATTGAATCCATGAGTTACTGGTGCATGCTGGCTACACATGTTGTGCTATGATCATGACGATGATACATCTGAAGGCTTATACAGTATGTACCTGCTTCAAAGGGTTCATCTTGTCCCATTATTCAGTTTCTTCTTCCTTTAGCGTGTTCACTGCGAAGAAAGACGACACAACAGTCTCTAATTTGCACACATTATCATGAATATATAATGTTGAATGAATAATATTATTCATGCACAATTACACATTATCTGCTAACAGCAACGAGTAAACGGAGCAAAGAGCATTCAGTGGAGATTTTTGTTTCCATATTCTGCCCACATTAGAACAATACAGTTCAGATTAAAGTAAGCATCATGTCCCTTTAACTCTCAACACATTATACGTATCATTTAACCTTTACTAATTACCACACAGTTGTTCCCGCTACATAAAATACAAGATTTAATCAAACTAAATGACTACACAAAAAAATATTACAACATTGCTTAACATATGTCTATTTTTGTTTTAATAAAAATACATTGAAGGCCACTCTTACCTGGGTTTGTTGCAGGAGCAAAGGAGCTTTGGAGTTGAGAAAAACATCTTGAGGCGTTGAATTATTAGTTGGCATGAGACGGTAACGTCTGTGGATGTAGATCTTGAAGAGACAGATTTCCTTGGTGCACAGTTTGGAATTTTAGAAGCGCTGTATCCGTTTTTATTAAGATTACGGAGATTGTGATGGAATGAAGTCATCTCTGCTTCAGCATGTAGCTCTAGTCCGGCATGTTTACGGTTCAGTATTTTCCATTCCTGCTGTTCCTGCGGTGTTACTTTCATCAGAGGGACTCCAGAGATATAAGTCAAATTACACAGACGATTGTATCTGAGACTATAGACACCTGTTATACGTCATAACGAGGTTTGGGCCGGTGTAAAAATATTCAAACCAGTTTGATATTAAGCGAAACACCCGACCGGGTCTGTATACCGAACTTTACCACTAAGTTTGGCACTTGACTCAGCGGCCGCGCATGACTTTCCCCTGCAGTTATACATGCTGCCTTGTCTTGCTTTGACGTGATGATCCAAGATGGCGGCGCTCACAGAAGCAGTGACTCTGATCTTTATGTTTCTTTGAGACTAACTGGGCAGTATCTCGTCGCCTCAAAAAACACACAAACCTTTGAGTAAACAAACACAACGTGCGTCAGTGTAAGCTCGTACAGCGGACCGGCAAAACCGAAAAATTGTCCCAACTTTAGTCATAATCAACGGGAGGTTTAAGGTTCGTGCTTAAACATTTAAAATACGTCTCATGTGAAGACATGGGACAAAAACAATTCCTGGACAACCGTTGGAGAGCAACAACGGTCCTTCTCACGCCACAAAATGAAGTGTGATCTTAACTCCATGTCAGTTCATTTGTAAAAAGGACCTGGTGTTAAAAACTTCATCAGTGCCGCGTGAGACTGATGCAGCACTGTGTTGTACTGGTCATCCACAAAACTCTTTTTTTTTTTTTAATACCGGACTGCACACACACACACACTCCCACGCAAACACACACACACACACACACACACACACTGGGGGCAACCAAGGTGCAAGCTGTAACATTTGTAAAATGTGCATTTGCCTTGAAATTGAAGGCTCAGTAAGCATTGATCTAAATATAGAACTAAAATAAAATAAGGCACAAGCTAGTCCGCAGATATAAGTCTGGGTGAATGCTTTTTTGAAAAGTACTCAAACAAATCATTTAAAAAGGGGAAAGAACATACCTCCTGGTCCAGATTGTACTCCTCTTTGGAATTAAGAGCCAATTTTACAGCCATGTAATCTCCACTTTTCACAGCATCCCGCAACTCACCTGACAGGGACATACAAGATCACATTATATATTTGACAATCAAACATAACTTACAGACCTTAACAAAGACAAAGAAAGAAGAAGCTCAGATACAGCCTAGGTACCCATCGGCAAGAATTGTTGTTCTTAGTGAAAGTACTTTAAACTCATATTTATCAGCTGGCCTTCAGCAAGTTTGTTCCTGACATTTATTCAGATCTTTCTCCGCTTTGGAGCGGGACGATTTTGCAGAAATATCAGCACTGATGTTCAGTTTGTTACCCACAGCGGGCTGTGCGTCAGATTCTTTGCTTTGGGTTTATTACATACCTGCAGCTGTAACATTAAGTCTGTCTTTGACTGTAAATGTGTTGTGTGCACAGCAGCTTTAAGGATCCTTGACCAGGTCAGAAAATCCTCCATCAACTACTTGAAAACTTCTCGATGGCAGCAGGAGTCAGTCAGCGGACAGCTAACTGTCTGAGACGGAGATACTCACTGGGAGATAACGGCGGACCAGACAGGATTTCATCATCCCCGTTCAGATGTTTCTGGAAGTCGTCCAGTGTCATCCAGTCCAAGTTGAGGTCCATTCCTAGACTCAAGGTGGCTTGGCCCTTGTCTGTACAGCACACAATGCAGAGAGAGAGATTCATTAGTTGGAAAGTTGAAACCAACGCAGATTATTCTCTCTGGAAAACTCAAATATGCAGTTAATGTTTGTAGCAGAGGTGGGAGTCAAGCCAGGAAGAACCCACGTCCTAAACTTTAAGTTTCAAGTCCATAACAAGTCATATTCTCAGAGCAATAATATATTCAATTTGCAAACATCATGGATGCTTTTCCTGCCTCGGCGACAGTCGATAAGAGGAATCGATAAAATCAATTTCCATTCCCAACTATTTTCATACATACCACATTTATCAGCGCCCCCTGGTGTCTCCTGGGTGTCCTGATTGTCATCACATGCCATGAAGAGTCTGGGCTCACTGTCCTCTCTCCTCTTCCTCCTGTCCTCTGTGGGGGGTTTCCTCTCCCAGCCGGGCCGCTGCACCTCCTCTGACCTCTCCTTCCTCTCCCGGGTCTCCTCAGCAGGCTTCTGCTTTGCTAGAGTCTCCTCTGCTTCCTTCTCATCACTGTCCAGGCTGAAGCCATAACTCTGGCCGGGTCTGGAGACTAAAGGGGGAGCAGACAAGTCGTCATATTTCTTGGGACTCATAAAGAGCCTCGACAGCCTTTTATACATTAAAAATGTTTATATACATCTGTGTGTCATGCATACCATCGGATTGCTTGGTCTTCTCCGTCTTCTCAGACTCTGTTTTCTGAGCTGGAGACTCTTTGGTCGTCTTCGAGGTCTTCTCTATCTTTCCTATTGGCTAATGTTTGGAGGGGGGGGGGGGGGGGGGATACAGTGTGAACACCTTGTAGTTTTGCAGGTAAACTCACTGGAGCAGCAGGTGCACCTAACAGGTACATCTCAAGAACAACAAATAATATTTGTGCATTGCAATGTTTTCTATATCTTCAGAAGTCGTATGAACTTCTCCTTTTTCAGTTCAAATGTGATCTTACACAAATCTAATCAGTTCAACACGAAGAGAGTTTCCAGATGTTAGAAAAACCAAATGCATTAGCCAGCTGTGCATCGATGACAGAAAGGGCGGAGCTACAAAGACAGTTCTCCAGCATGTTTAAGTTAAGATCAACATGAGTCTCATTTTCAACTCCAGCGTTTTACGTCATATGATTGAAGAATAAACTCCGCACTAATACTGCACCTTTGTGGGTTTGATGATGATCTTCTCTACGACGGACTGATGCCCGGGCTGCCTGCGGGGGGCTCGGTCCTTGGCCTCGCAGTTTAACAGGAACTTCTCAAACAGGTTAGTGGAGCCTGAGGCGTCCTTCTGTCCCAGTACCTCCTCTTTAGCCGCCTCCTCCTCCTTGATCTTGGTGCTGCTCGCTGCTGTGACAGAGGACGAGGAGGACGAGGAGGACGTGGAGGAAGACGGGACTTTCGCCGTGCTCTCCTGCCCTTTGCTCTTGGCTTTCTTATGTAAGGTGGAGCTATCGCTGGAGTCTGAGTGTGGGGCAGTGTCCTCCTTGACTTTAGAGGTGAGGCTCTTTAGTTTTTGGAGGCTGCTTTCTTTCTGAGTTGCGTCTGGCTTCTTGCTCTTTTTGTCCTGGATGAGGTCCTTAATGCCCTGCAGCTTTACCTCCACCGTCCCCTTAATGAGTTTGGACTTGTCATCCACACGGGCTTTGTCGGCTGACTTTGCAGCAGCATCCGTTGATGCATTATCGTCCACTTGGGACTCTGACGGGCCGTCGCTCAGGTTGTCTTCCAGAGGAGCAGCGGCCTCGTCTTCAGAGGTTTCAACCTTCCTTTCCTTCTTCACTTTCTTCTTCTTCCCCTCCTCCACCTTCTCTTTCTTATGCTTTCCTCCCTCTTTTCCCTTTTCCTTTTTGTGTTTTTTATAGGGAACAGGCTCTTCTTCCTCATCTTCAGACTCAACCAGACGCTTTTTCAAATCAGTTCTTTTCTCCTTTGGAGGACTGGCTGGAGTCGGGGCTCTCTCTTCTTCTGCCTCTTCTTCGTCTTCCTCTTCTTCTTCTCCTTCATCCGTCTCCGGTGCCGGTATAGGCCTGGACTCCTCCTTTCGTTTTTCTTTTTTCTTCTTCTTCTTCTTTTTCTCCTTTAGAGGTAGTTCCTCTTCTTCCTCCTTGATCTTTGTCTTTTTCTTCTTCTTGGCGGGCGCCTCTGTTGGACGGTCTTTGTCACTTTCACTCTCAGAGTCGCTCTTTGTAGGCGGTAGTTTCTTAAAGAAGAACAGGACAAGCAACGTCACATTTTATATATCGTTTGAGGTAATTGTAACAAGTACGTTTGCTCATTATGTGCCAGAGCAAAAATAAACTGTAACTTGACAACAGGGATACATCTAATTGTGTTCAGATAACATTTGGTCCACTTCAGGGCAACAGAATTATTATCTCGCAACACCTTGGCAGTGGAGTTAAATCCTCCATCTCACTCAGGGTTTTTGTTTTATACTTCACCTGTACCTGTCACGCTCTGAGTTTTGCAACCAACCAAAATACAGGTTGGTCATGTCAACAAGCCACAATGCTGTACCAACACCAGTCCTATTGTTTTAGTGAATACAGTATCCGTAGTATTCTGTATACCCGACGGTCACTTGGACTTACCACGCTCTTCTTCGCTTCTGCCTCTTTCTTGGCCTTGATCTCAGCCATGGACTTCTTGAAAGCTAAGAGGACCTCGCGGCAGTCCTCCAAGTGGGCCTCAGGCTCCCAAGTGTCATCGTCCGAGCAGTAGTTCTTCCAACGGACTCTGTAGAGCACTTCACCCTGAAAACAGAGAGAAGATATGAAGCTTATTTCTGCACCAACCTGACACTTCAGAATGTATTACACCAGCCAACAGAGTCTGATGATGGGCTGCATGCATGCAAACATGGCTGACATTAGATAGAATTAATCATTTTCATATTTTGATTGGAGGACATGTTTCTTCCATTGCTGTACAAGACAACATGTTTTCATTGGGCAGAAAAAGCAAAAACACAAAAGACTTTTTAAAGAATAAAAAACAGAGTTTACGAGACAAAGTGCAGAGAGATCAAATAAATGCTGGAAAAAGTGTTCAACCATATGGATCAAATGACCCAGAATCAAGGTAATCAAGTAAAACAACGTTATTTATCTTTCATGGATTTAAAGAGGAGAGTTGCATTTAAAAGTGTGACAACAGCACACAAACTAATAATAGGTACAACAGTATCGTCTTTGCAGGAATATAAACAGGACACAACAACAGAAGAATCTCCATGATAGAGCACATTCATGCAGTTTTCATAACGATCATACCCGTAGGTCTGACTTTAGATATGCTGCTCAATTTATTATATTAACATGCATTTGCCTCAGCTGTCCCTTCCCCTTACTCCACAGATATAGATTTCTGGTTTTGTGCACCTACTGCTTCCCTGGCATCCTGCTAAGCATGCACACTGTGATTATATTGCCTTTTTACTCTCACAATGGGCCAGTGCTCACATGCTTTGCATCACTGCACCAATATATAAACAGTCTGTTTTAATGGCTGCATCCTCCTGCAGAGCTGCCAGCAGGTCAGGCTTACTTCCTTACTGTCTTTGTTTTCACTCTCCTCGGTGTTCCTGAGCCGTTCGACACAGGTGGTACAAACCCCGCAGCCTCTTTATAACCGAAGACCAGCAGTAAGCCGGGTGTGTTAATATCTCACTATGGCTCGTATTGGCTCGACTGCCTTCGTGACCCTCATCTTGCACCTCATAGCGGTCCCTGAAGTCTCCCCACAAAGCAGACGCTTTTTAATCTGTTGTGAAATGCAATCCCTCGCATGATAAACAAACGTTTGCGAATCCCTTTCTGGCACCGTTTCATTTGGAGTCGGTTTCTCTGGTTCAATATTTATGCACCACCCTGTCATTAAAGTGTAGTTAGATTTTGTTTTGACAAATTATGCAGCGACGATAGCTCTGCAGCTGCAGATCGTTTTGTTTTGGCTCCGAGTGTGATTCAGTCTTAAAAATAGCTACAGCGACTGTTGAGCTGTGAAAAACTGAATCCAACGTCTGCATTCTGCAGAGTTTCTACCAAATCAACACTTATTATTCCGGTCTCATCAGGCAAAGGCATATATTGAAAAATAAATGAAAATGGAAATTATTTCCTAAATTAACAACAGTTACTGTGAAGAATCCTTCAAAGTTTGTAAAAACTAAACAACACCTGGCACACTGACGGACTAGTTCATATTAAAAATGTGAAAACGTGGCCTCATCACGGTAAGAGAAGAAATAATAGGAAGGATAGCGTTAACTGTTAACTGTGTACTCACACAATCAACCACAGAGCTGAAACATCTAGCCAATAGTTGATTTTAATCTTGTTATTATTAGTAGCATATGTTCTTTCTGTTCTGTTATTTCCTCGAATAAATAGTGTAGGATTATAAAATTAAACTCATACTTTTGTTCAGCACTAAATGTAATCAACGTGTCACTGTAATGTCCTTCATCTCTGTATCATACAAAGTAAAAAAGGTAAAGGGCACGTCTGGGGAGTCCTGATTAAAGAGTTAAAGTTCAGTATTAGTGAGTTAAATGTGGGTATTCTGTAATGTTTAGGACAAGCAGGAACTACAGTTACTCAGCAGGATGTCTCCAGCTAATACATATTTGTTTAGTGCATGCTGCAACAAGCTCATGTCTGGAATGTAACAAATTACATTTAGTAGTACCGTACATAAATACAATTTTGAGCTCCTTGCACTTTACTTTCAATTTCCACTACATTTTAGAGGCAAATATTGTACTTTTTTTTACCTAACTACATTTATTTGACATCTATAGTTCTAAGTTACTTTACAGATGATTAAGTATTCAAATAAACTAATATTCATAGTGTATTATTATCGGTTAGATACCCAGCGCTGTACAAAGTAGTAGAGATTGGGGCCACCTTTACCTGCTGCAACATCAATAAAATAAAATATATATATTTTTATTGCACAATAAGTACTTTGAAAGCAGGACTTTTACTTGAATACTTCTACAACCACTTGTCACGTGACCTGATGATCAAACGTCTTTAAGTTTAATATGAAAAAACACCTGTGTCACAGTTAATGTGCTCCGTCTGTGTGTGTTTTAAATCATTATTACTACCAACTTGTTTTTTCTTTCTTTAAAATAAATCTCATTATGTTAAGGTAACACATATTAATAGTATTTGGTTAAATTGTAGATGGGAGGTTTTACTATAAGCCCTTTCTTTCCCGTCCTGCACAATCTAAGCGGTTATACATTTTAGCAGCCGTTGGTAAATACACATTGGGAATTAGGCTAATTGGCAGTGTTTACCACAATGCAATCTCCCCATTCAATGTGTGTCATGAACAAAGAGACTAGCAACAACCCTGGGATTTGTTTTTTATCTAGCTATGCAAATGGTCAAGCGCACACATAATGCAAATATCTGCAAGCTTGCAGGGCGTCCGTCCTTGGCCCCAGCAGGAGACAGGAGAGCGGACATAATGGGAGAAGTTGTGCTAAAAAAAAACCCGATGCTATGTATGGACGAACAGTGACACGAGCAATTTAATGCACCAAAATGGACTTGAAATACACTGTAGACAGGTGTTAATGCAACGGAAAGTGTCTGAGCAGCGTTGTATATGAGCTATGTGCCGTAAGAGTGGAGTGAAAGCAATGCCAGCCATGTTTGTTAGCTAGTTAGCTAGCTTTACCTCTTCCACCCGCATGTCGATGATCCTCTCCACTTCGTACACATCCTCCACTTCATCTTCTTGTTCGCTATCCGCAGGCTCTACCTTGTCGGTCTCCGCCGCCATGGCTGCGGATTTAGTTAAAATTGTGCTATTTTTGCTCCAGCACTCGTAAAGGCCGCTTTGGCTGTGTGTTCACAGGGCAAGTGTACCTGGCCGTAGTTACTGCACTAGCTCTGCAGCGACCAGCACCGCCCGTTCTTACTACGCAGCGCTGCATTCACAAGCTGCGCCTAACCTCCCAATTACCAAACCTCACTTTTACTATTTGAATTTCAAATTGTTTTTGTCCAATATTGCAAGCACAAAAAGCAATTTATATTTTGCGATACATAGTGCTATTAGTTCATCTAAAAAGAAAATAAAAAAATACGCGATACTAATAATTTATAGTGTTAACACCGGCTGGTTGTTTTATTCACCGGTGTGCCATGGGTGACACATTTCCCTTGAAGACATGTTTTAACAACATGGATTAAAGGACTACAAGAGTTTAGAAATATATATACGACTTGCAGACGTGTTGATTCTGCTACCTCCGTACTATTATGTCGTTATTGCAGAGTGAGACCGAAAACTCCGACGTTTCGTAAAGGCAGCATGGACATAACGCTACCCTTTGGAATTTAAAGCGTGAGGAATGAAAACATGGTGGACTGCACAAAGCGTCATATTTAGAAGTCAAGGGATAAATCTGATACAAAACATGAGGACATAACATATATACATCTCAAAATAAGCAGGTGTGTGGTCACCTAGCTAAATTAAATGACACAATGTATTCTGAAAAGATTATATCCATAGAGCATAAGAATTTATTTATTTGCATTCTCCAAAATATATTTCAAATAAACGTGAGGGAATGCACATTTTTAAACTTTGCAACATATTTTTGGAAGCAGTGACTCGTGCATTAGGAACTAAGCATTTGACAACAGCTTTAAAAAAGGAAATAAACTCCATCAGGTGACACAAATAGAAGTACATATTTGCTCAGCAATCAGAAATTAAAATTGTAGTAGCATTATGATTTTAGTGCACATTAAGTTGAGGAATTAGATTTCTTGCTGAATGTAACAGTATCTGCAGTAGTTGTTGAGTAATCTTAAAACATTGTATAGGAAGCAAATAGCTACTAAACAGCAAAAAAAGAATAAGAACATAATTAAGATACTTAAAAAAAAAAAAAAAATTAAATAAAAGAAACTGATGGTCATTCAACTAACCAATTTTGTATTGAAGCAACACATCCATCCACATCTAAATCAGTTAAACTGCAGATAAAACCCTGTTGTAGATTAAGATGAACGTGGAAAATAAGCTCTCTGGCATCTTTAATAGTGTGTGAGCAGCTGTCTGGCGCAGCGTCCTCAGTTCTCTCCCTTCTCAGACACCGAAGATGATTTTGAGATCAGCCAGGGAGAGTTTGGTGAAGGTGCTTCCCGTTCCTGACAGCACATTCTGGGCCAGCTCCTTCTTCTTCCCCTGCAGTGTGGAGATCTTCTCCTCCACCGTGCCATCGCACACAAACCTGGAAACACAAAACCTCTTAATCAACACACGCATGCACCAAATTAATACAACACTATTAGCAAACATACAACTGATGCAACAACGAGGAAGCTTCAATTAGTAGCCGTCTACGAATCATTTCAGTCAAAACAAAGGAGAAACTCTTCCCATGAATCTGTGGGTTGTTGCTCCTTCCTACATAACATTTTCATTTAATCTCCATTTCAGGCACTTTTTCCCCACCATGAAATACAGCCTTTTACATTCACATAATATATAACGCAACATAAAATTGCTGCATTAACACAAAAGGCTGTTTTGCCTTTAATATGCAAGTTATCCTTTCAAACGGCTCGTTAACATCCGTTTCATCCAACGAGTACTGCTTGGTCTGTGCGATACACCTTTTGGCATTAAACAAGCTGAGCTCTAAAAATGCTAAATTACTTTTACAATGTTTCTCTGGACATAAACCCTAAGGTCCAATACATTCTGAAATATAGATTCCCAGAACATTTTAATCTTTCTGCATGCATGTTGTGCATCTAGTATGTTTTTTATCATGTATGATGTGTATTTTGTTACTTTAGAGCTTGCCTTAGTTGATACTGCTCTCTTGCATTAATGGAGTATGATGAAATAGTAAATAATAGCACACACACACACACACACACACACACACACAACCTGTGGATGGTGACATCTTTTCTTTGTCCAACTCTGTAGATTCGGTCGCAGGCCTGGTCCTCCAGGGCGGGGTTCCTGTCAGAGTGTTTGGGGGTCAGAGGTTAAAAACTCAAAGATACTCTCACGTCATGAAGATACCAAACACATTCATCTGTTTGTGTTGACCTGGTCGCTGCAAAACAGCCCGACTGCTATTTACAATTTTACTTCTACAACATTGTTCAAGTGAAGTTCAGTCGAAGGTCAAATAAAGAGCAACTCCATGATGAAGGGATGCATCCTGTATGTACAGCTGGTGTCATCGTGTGTCTCACCAGTGCATGTCCATGAGAAAGAGGTGATTCCCACCGATGAGGTTGAGTCCAACCCCTCCAGCACAAAGAGACACCAGCATCACCTTTGGAAGATATACATTAACTCACTTAAATGTTAAGTCCCGTTCTGAAAACTGATTCTGTGGAAACCTTCTTCACTTTGTTGTCTGCCGTTCATCACTAGATCAAAATACTTGTAAACTACTTTAAAATAGTAACATGTTCTAGTTGCGTTTTGATTTAAGGGTGGAGAGTTTTGGGTGATGTTCACCTGCGGTCCGCCAGGATTAGTGTTGAATTCTTCCACCAGGTCCATGCGGCGTTTGGGGTTGACGGTCCCGTCGATAACGGCGTATCTCAGGCCCATCTGACGCAGGTGAACTGCTACAATTTTGAGCATGCTGGTCCACTGGGACACGATGACGCTACACAGCAGAGAGACACCATGTGGATTACAAAACTCCAACTGAAGCAGATTCTTTCAGTAGATTAAAAAACTGATTTGATTGTAACATTTTACCTTTTTTGATCATCACCCTTCTGTCGGATTGCCTCCAGTTCAGAGACAATAGCAGCAATCTGGGAAATTAGGGTAGAAGAAACAGTTCATCTGTTGTTGATAAAGTAACACCAGTGAGACAGGAACATGCGTATTCTGTACACATGGACTTTGATATGTTGCGTCACATGCTTTCCTGGAAACCAGGAATGTTGAATGTTTTCTTTGGGCTCTTGCTAAAGATTTGATTGAAATGAACCTTTGAATTCAGTCAGATCTTCATCAACCATTACAGCTGCACTTGTGTCCAAAGATCTTCATGTGCCGTTTGCCTCATATAGGCAGAGAAGGGCTAAAACTGAAATAACCTGTGACCACAAAAAACTCCTACACAGCCATGTCTCCTGCCTTACAAGTCACTTGTTATTTTGCTCTTGGTGGCATCTGGTGAACAAAACAAAAGGTCATGCAGCAGATAGCAACCCGCCTGCAGGACGCATTCACACTTCCAGGGAGGTAACTGTGATGTTAGGATGCTGAGCACTACCGTTCCCCACCTTGGTGCTCTCGCTGGTGTCCTCAAACAGCTTTGAGGGGAAGCGAGTGCCATTAAGGGCTACAGTGTCTGAGGCGTGAGTGCCCGATGGCGAGGGGATGGAGGAGAGAGACAGTGCATTGAGCTGCTCCTCTAGAGACAAGACGATCCCATCGCCCTGCAGCTCCGACGTGTCAAGAGTCTGAGCAGTGAGGGGGGGGGGGGGGGAGAAAGAACAAGGAAATCAATGCCTGTTTATACTATGCAGTCGTTCTGTGTCTGAGCTTTCTGATTTAAGCCTCGTCAGAGCACGTGATTGCGTGTGTACCTTCTTCAGAAGTGACAGGTGACAGCAGCACTGGCGGAGGCGCAGCAGCAGGGACAGGATGTGGATGGTGCTGGACGCCTGCTGGGGCTGCTGGGAGCTGGACACAGCAGGGTCAGTCTGGGACATACCAAACTCTTGGGCCACTGGGGAGGGAAAACACACACTTTTGATTCACCACCATTAGTAATAGCAATTATATTACTAATTAATTACTGACCAAGGGTTTAAGTTTCTTATATTCAGAAACTGTGAAAATAGAAATTGTCAGATTTTGAAATCTCTGAGGTTCCCTGAACGCATCAGTCAGGAAAAAGTAACTAAATCTAAGCTTAAAGTAATGTAATGTCATTTTATCTCACCTTTGTCAAAGGGATTGGAACTGGAGGGGTTTCTCTTTTTCACATCACTACCTTCATGTCTCTTCAGGTAGTTCTGCAGAGTAGATCTGGAGGAAAAGAGCAAATCATCGGTTCATGTCTCCATGAAGACTAAACAGCATCTCTTCCCTTCGTTACGCAGGAACACACGTTTAGACCTGGGACCTCGTCTAGTTGTAAAAAAACAACATTTTAAGAACGATCCTGTTTCCTTAGCATTTCAGATGAGTCGCGTTACCTGGATTGGGCAAAGACGACATCATACACAGCCTGTTCATCCTGGGATAGTTTGAGTTGATGCACCTCGCAGGTACGATCAGGAAGAGACACCTGAAACAGTCAACACTTCACTTTAGCCAGGATCAAGTGAGTGTGTGTTGATGTTTGAATCAATCAGCACCTCAGCTGGAGACATGCAACCAGAGACACAAGGTTGTTTGCGTCCCTACCAGAGGTTGTCCCGAGGAGTCGCGCTGGGTTTTGGTTCGTCGGAGCAGCAGAGTCCTCGTCAGGATGTTCAGTCTCTCTCTGCCTCGATTGGAGCCGTTGTCCACCTGAGACTTCCACACTTTGAACTCATCAAACGGAGCACAACGCAGAAACCTGAGACAGGAAGGGAATAAACAAAATCCAATTACTATCTCGACTTCACTTGACTGCAATGAAGATGAAGTTATGTTAGTAGTTTCAAAAACCACTTCAGGTGTAGAGGAAGGCTGCTCAATAAATACATATCTTTAAAGTTGAGCCTTTTCTTTCTCTGACTCATCGTTTTGTTACGATCACCGAGACGATGTTTTAGCTCCAGTTCAGATAATATCTCAAAAGCTATTTAACAGATTTCAATGTCATTTGTAAAGTTGCGGTTACTCTACAGCGCCACCTTGTGGCCCTTTCTACTGCAACAAGGAAAAACTTATTTTCAAGATGAAGATCGATCCATCAGCCTCAGACCTGAGGTTATTATTGGCTTCATGTGGTTAAACTGTAACCTAATCATTTAAGCCTTCTTCAGTGCCTCCCGTTGAGAACGCCCACATGTCCATCATGCAGACGAAACATTTCTAACTTTTTAAACTCTTGTGTTGACGTGATCTTACTTGAGCAGTGAGTACATGTCCAGCAGGTTGTTCTGGATGGGTGTACCGGTGACCGCCCAGCGGGCATGAGCCCTCAGCTGACAGACGGCCATGGAGGTCTGCACTTTTGGGTTTTTGATGTTGTGTCCTTCGTCCAGAACCAGCCGGGCCCAGGTGACTCGCAGAAGAGGACCCGAGCTTGACGGCTGAGAAACAACAAAGGGATGAAGTATCTGCCGTCTTCAGTGTCTGCAGTCACATCTTACAGGCAGAGTCTGACAGCTGAGAACTCAGAACTGTTGCTTTCATGATCATATATTTCACTCACCACATCATCAGCATCTTTGCTGGGCTTGTCAGGGCCCTCCTTCTGGACGGGGATCTCCTTCGAGACCAGACTGTATGTTGTCACCACCACATCGTAATCTGCCAGCCTGAGAAAACACTTCATTCACTTTGTGTACCCTTCAATGCTCCTCTGAACGGATCCTCTGAACGGATCCTCTGAGTAGAGTTTAGGTCTGCGTGATAGTTCACTATAATCATGCTGTGCAATCGCTTCAGAAAGATCTGTAATAATGATTCAAGGAAACTCACACTTTGGCACTTCTCTCGCGGTTGGGGCCGTGGTACAGATACACCGTCAGCTTGCCTGTCTTGACGTGTCTTTCAATCTCCCTCTTCCAGTGGTGGATCAGGGAGGCAGGACAGATGATCAGAGTGCTTTTAGAAACCACGGGGCTGGAGTCTGGGTGATGAACAAAACAAACAAATCAAAGCTAGCATACGTCTCGGAGATTTCACCTCCACAATTCAGACACATATCATACCAACGGAAAGACGGAGAAAAGGTTTTAGTCACCAGTTTTGGAGATCCAGCCGTCCGGCTTCTTCTCTTCCTTCTTCTTCTTCTCCTCCTCCTCCTTTGCCTTGGCCTTCTTGGCCAGTATGAGAGCAATCATGGTCAGGGTTTTCCCCAGACCCATGTCGTCCGCTGAATCCAAAACAAGAGCGCGAGGAACAGGAAGAAGGAATAATGAGGAAACAACTATTGATCAGAAGCTTCACTGACATCGTAAAATAAGTCACTTTGCAGATATATCGCGGTTTGGAGAACTAACACATTCAACTATTAAATCCTTCTACCATCTGCTTCTCTCATCAGTCTTCACTGTGACCTCTTTAAGAAACATCATGTAAAAAGAAACATACCCAGAATTCCTCCACAAGGATTTTGTGTTTCTCTCCAGAGGAGCCAGGCCAGAGCTCTCCTCTGATGGGCCAGCAGCGTCACCTGACCGCCCAATCGTAAGAAGACAACGTTATTAGAGTGACATAATGGACCATTCAGAAGAGGACATAGATGCTCTGTTATAATAGTCAACTGCCAAGTGAAGCCATAATCATGAGTAGCGTCAGATATTGTGAGTGAAGGACTGATAGAAACTGATGTGTAACCTTGATGCCCTTGGGGTCTGGAACCTCGGCCTCAGCATCAGGGCAGGACTCCTGGGACTTGTGGAGATGGTCGATGGTGTCGCAGGTTGCATTTTTCACCGCCAGTAGACGGCCCTCAGTCATCCTGCCACCGTAAAAGGACTGAGCCTGTGAGGTCGCTGGAAACATGAAGGACTGAGAGTTAGGGTGTTTAGCATGAAAGTGAAACATTTTCATATTTCAGATAGATTTGTTTTGCTTTTTGCATTTCAATGCTTCAAATGAAAACAAACAACCACAGAATCGTCTTCCACCTCCACGTTTAACCTACCTCCATACATCTGGGTGCGACCCTGGCTCAGCTGGAGCCCCAGGGAGCTGCCGGAGGCGAGGTGTTGGGCTGGGGGGGCGGGGAGCAGGATGGTGCCACCCTTCCGGCTGAAGGGGTTAACATGGCTTCTACCTGGATGAGCGTCACCACTGTTATGTCCGACCTCGGACCCTGGGAAAGATTTGTACAATACAGGTGCAGTGGTCAGAAACTGACATTAATGTAACAGTTCAACCATATTTATGTTTATTTTACTTTGTTCTTCACTAGTTTACATTTGTCATTCTTCACTTAATTCTAAATTAGGTTTCATTGTATGTGAAGGAAATGACCTAGAAGCCACTCAGACTTGAGCTGTGTAATTAAAAAGCATGTGTTCATCTCAACAGCAGCAGCAGAATGGAAGTGGCATCTTTCAAAGCATTATTATATTATATATTCCTGCTGCACAGTGTGCGAGTTACCAGGCTGAGAAGCAGCAGCGAGGTTCATAGACTCCAGAGCGTCCTCCAGCTCTTTCACCTGAGTCCTCAACCGCTCCCCTTTATCTGGCAGAGCCGCCACATTCACCACAGACAGAGTTGCCTTAACAGGGAGGAAAAGTGTTGAGAGGATAGACTGACAGATACATAGACAAGATTACACAACACTAAGAACAACCCGTTTACAAGTCAAATAACCAGGTTCACAAACAGTAACTGATGTCTTTCACTGCGAGTCATTTACTCACTTTTTTCTGTTGGAGTTGAGCGGCGAGCCGGCTGTGCAGCTCTTTGGGAACTGCCTGACCTTTGACCTTAGACGCTGGCTGGAACCCAGCAAAGGTGGTCAAAGTCTTTTGAACAGCAGCAACAGGAGGAGTCTTCTGAGTAGGAGGTTTCACTGACACCACCACTACATCATCATCATCATCATCATCATCAGCAGCAGCAGCAGCAGCTCGGTGGGTTTTGGTTTGACTGGACTCTGATGGTGTTGGTTTGGTAGATGTGGGGTTGCTGGTGTTAGTAGTAGAAACGCTCTCTTTCACAGTAGCATCCTTTCGTTCCACCAGACAGGTTTTACCACTGGCTGGATGCTGGGGCGAGTCCTTGCGAGGATCCTGTGAGGTTTGATTCATTTTCTCCAGGTGGACAGCCTCGACACCGAAGGTAGAATTAGTCTTTTCAGCTTCTCCTTGCTCGCCGTGCTTCCCTTTAGTCTTGTCTTGCGCCTCATCGGTCACTGTTTCCACTGTGTTAGCTTTGGGACTGTTTCTCTCCTCATCTGAAACTCTCTTCTTTAACTTCATCCCCAGCGGAAGTTGTTTACCTCGGTAAGAATCCACTGAATTGCGCTTCCCTTCATCCTCTGCTTCCACTCTTGCACCTACGCTCTCCACATTTTCTTTTTGACAGCTCGCTCTTCCTTCAGCCTTGTGACTTGCCTTGCTGTCTTTCTCCTCGCTTCTTTTCTCATCACCTCTGCCGCGCTGCATCCTTCTCCACTCAGAGTCCTTGTCCGTCTTGCCAGAGGCTTTGAAGGGGTTTTGGACATGCGGCAGGCAGGAGGGCTGTAGCTGTGTGTAAGATAGAGGATTTCTCTTTTCTTTCTCAGGCTGCAATGTTGGAAGACAACAGACAATAAAGACAATTGAAGATGGGTGAAAACATGCAACAAAGACTCCTGGCTGGACTCAAAATGTGGATGTTGTGATTGTATGGGCGGTGACTCAATTCCCAAATGTAAATATTCTATATGCCAGTTAATCTTAGCCTGACTCTTTTCAACATAAAGTTTTGAAAACGTGCGTGTGATGATTTTACGATTAAATTGTGATCTACAGCTAATGAGTCCCAGATATAGTTGGTGACTAAGGTATTTAAAGTATATAAATAAAAGGTGTGTATAGTGTAATCTGCAAAGAGTGATGTCTTACTACAGTCCAAGGCACATTTCCACACCACTTCTGGCCTCCTTTTTTACCCAGAATACACCTGTAGAACAACCTGTAAAAGGAGAATGCAGTTAAGTTCAAGTGCCTAATGTAAATGTAAAGCTGCAACAGGAGTTACTTTTCATTAGTGGGGTTTTTTTACTCCACCTGTGGCTCTGCTGTTGTAGACTGTAGGTGAGAGCTTGGAGCTCCACCATCGAATCTTCATGTTGCAGGCAGTGGGATGGGGAGATGCTGGAGGGGAATATAAAAGATAATGAAGATCAAAAACAGAAACATGAATCTGTACAAAACACCCCTACTTTTCTCTCCTAACCAAGTGGCAGATGGAATAATAGATACATAACCTCTTAATAGTCAGACTCTGACACAGCATGTATAAAATAATGGCTTATGTGAGTGGAAGAGAATTGGATACCAATATGAATACCATAAGCCATATCAGTGTGTGCTAAGAGAATAACTGATGTTTAGATACAGGAGAGTGTTCTCATGAATCTCTTTATTGAGGAAACTGTAGCTTTTTTCATAATAATCTGAATTTATAACCATGTCACTGCTGTGGTTGATACTTTGATCTAACCCCACCTTCCCACACTCTCTTTAAATTCGTCTCAAAGGGGATCAGTGAGGACATATCTGCCCACCCCGGTAATGTGTGAATACCTGGCCACATGATTGAAATCACATCCTTGCTTGTCAACGCAGACGTAGAAGCTTTTGCCTTTATTTGGTCCATCTTTAACGCCCGTTTTTAACATGCATATGCTGCCTTTATGGAGACAAGGAGAACGAGTTATTTAACAAATCATATAGCTTAACTTTCTTTTCACTGCAAGTTAGCAACGGAAATGCGTATACAAATTTGGTTTGGTTAATTCACCGACCATCAACAGAAAATGCATTGTCATGCACATTAAACACATAAATATGACTTCTGTAAACTAAACACAATACTTAACTTTATATTTTATAACAAACAATTAACATATTGAGACTTACCGTGGACATTACATAAAATCTTTTCCATTGTCCTGACACATTCAGTTCAGTTTCAGTTGCCTGCCCTGGAATGAAAGTTAGTGTTTTCGTATCAACCAATCGCAGCAGTCAGAAAACACATCCGGTTTGTAAATGTCAGTATAAACGTTGACGTACAAATTAGTTAATACAAATCACTTATGTTTGGCATAAAAGTAAAGATATAACAACGTATATATAATATAGCCTAGAATACAAAAAATGTCAGTATACAAAAGGAAAATAAAGCTGTACGCCAGATGTAATTGGCTCAATGACTTTTATTGTGAAATATTTGAGGAAAAAAAGTGCCGTTAAACCGGATATAATTCTAAACTATTTTTTTCCAAAAATATTATTTAACACAAATGTCACTTTTATTTTCCACAAAACGTACATTTGATACATATTTATCTGAAATATCTGAAACAAAACGCTAAACTATGATCTGAGCTCTGTACCACAGCTCGTCCTCATAGCGGGCAACACAGGCCTGTTCTATGACAGGGCAGTAGATGTTGAAGTCATGTTCTTCACCGAGTGTCGTCGTGTTGTAACAATCCTGGAGCTTAGCTGAGAGCAACACGGACTCCACGTTCTCAACCTGGTGGGGCGGAGGGGATGTGTAGGGCATCAACAGAGTGAAAAAATAAAAGATAGAATTTGTTTTAGTGAAAACCACTCTATGTTCTCTTCTAAGCACAGGTTTTGTTCTCTCTAGTTAATCTAAATTATATCCCTGGCATCGCCGCTTTGTTTGAGTATATATAGCATATTATAGTGCATATTTAGTACCAGCTGGATGTAGAAGTCTGCAGGGTTGTTGATGTGGGACACCACAGCATTGAGCTCTGCGTTGACCTTGGGATATTCAGAAGGGTAGTACAGCAGGGGCCTCCTGTCCAACTTCACTGGGGAATAAAACCTATAACCCACAGCCAAAGTTAGACCACTTCCGCAGTGGGGCTCGAAACTCTGTACCAAATGCTTGTTTTTTTACATTCAAAGCTTCAATCGAAAACCTTATATCCATGTTTTATCACACAACGTTAAATCATCAAACCAATTCCTCAATTTGAATAACTGGCACTGCACTTTTATGGGATCAACATCTGAAAATGCTTCCAAAATGGCGACAAAATCTTTCTACAGTCGTTATGAAAATGATTACGTCTCGATAAACCTGTGATATTATTGCGACTGCAGCACATGTAGATGCGGTGGCACCTAAATGTCTCGTCTTTATTACTGGCAATCCTGCGCAGCCACCGCTGGAAACTAATTCTACAAATAGTATAATATAATAATATCAGTGTAGCTTTATCTTTAAATGTGCAAAAATACTGCGTTTAAACAGGAGTAATAGACATTTGCATGTTGATTTAGAATTATAATGTCGACGTTGTGTACCTGGCCACTTCAATGAAAACAAGGAACTCTCTGACAGAGATGGGCACATCACTGGATTGGTCCATGGGAGCTTTCTTCAGGTCCACTAATAAAGAGTCTCTGTCCTGACCCAAAGGACGCAGCTCCACTGCTGCTGAGCCAACCAAATTGCTGAATTCAACCTGTGCCCCTTTACTCCAGCCCTTTGTCTGCGAGGACAAGAGCACAAGCGCACACAAACACACAAACACACACAGACACACACACCTTTTACCTCTGCAAAAAACCATTTACAACATAATTTTCGCAAATATCTTTTGTTGATGTGAAGTTTTTTCTGTCTTATAAATCTTTTTAAAATTATAAATGTGTGTTGTAAAATGTTTAAAACTTTTGGGATAACTTCTTTTGTGTCCATCAGGGAAGGAACATCTAATTATTTTAGGCAAAAACAGTGTATCTATTTAAATCTCCGTGGTCTTACCAGGTCATAGGGCACAAGGTCCTTGAGTGAACATCTGATGGCCTGAGGAGCAAAGTGACCCAGCTCCACATTGACTGCCTCACACACCTTCCTCAGGTGGTTGTTCACAGCCTGCAGTGAAGACTCAGTGCTCCCCTCCTCACTGGAAAAGGTGTGAGACAAGAGTGGAGGATGTATTAAAATAACTGTTTATCACGAAGATAAAAGGCATGGAAAACAAATGCAGTCAAAAGACATTGGTGGAGTGATTTCTTTAAACTGAAGCAATAATGAGATGCTAAAACTTTTAGAACCCAAAATAACAACATTTTCCACTATAAAATGGCTTCTGTCGCTGCCTGAGCAGCAAGCTACCATTTTCAACCTGTTGGAAACACGGGGCATGTACAGGACTGTCTCAGAAAATTAGAATATTGTGATAAAGTTCTTTATTTTCTGTAATGCAATTAAAAAAACAAAAATGTCATACATTCTGGATTCATTACAAATCAACTGAAATATTGCAAGCCTTTTATTATTTTAATATTGCTGATTATGGCATACAGCTTAAGAAAACTCAAATATCCCATCTCTAAATATTAGAATATCATGAAAAAGTATACTAGTAGGGTGTTCAACGAATCACTTGAATAGTCTAATTAACTCGAAACACCTGCAAGGGTTTCCTGAGCCTTGAAAAACACTCAGCTTGGTTCAGTAAACTAAATCACAAGTATGGGGAAGACTGCTGATCTGACTGCTGTCCTGAGGACTATCATTGACACCCTCCATCAGGAGGGTAAGACACAAAAAGAAATGTCTCAAAGAGCAAGCTGTTCGCAGAGTGCAGTTTCAAAGCACATCCACAAAAAGTCTGTTGGAAGGGGGAAATGTGGCAGGAAACGCTGCACAACCAAGAGAGATGACCGCAGCCTTAACAGCATTGTGAAGAAGAGTCGCTTCCAGAATTTGGGGGAGCTTCAAAGACAGTGGACTGAAGCTGGAGTCCAGGTATCAAAAGCCACTGTTCACAGACGTGTCCGGGAAATGGGCTACAATAGCCGTATTCCCATGGTCAAGCCACTTCTGAACTCAAGACAACGGAAGAAGCGTCTGACTTGGGCTATGGAAAAGAAGCACTGGACAGTTGCAGAGTGGTCCAAAGTCCTCTTTTCAGACGAAAGCAAGTTTTGTATTTCATTTGGAAGTCAAGGCGCCAGAGTCTGGAGAAAGGCTGGAGAGGAGCAAAATCCAAGTTGCTTGAAATCCAGTGTGAAGTTCCCACAGTCAGCGATGGTTTGGGGAGCCATGTCAGCTGCTGGTGTTGGTCCACTGTGTTTCATCAAGCCCAGAGTAAATGCAGCTGTGTACCAAGAGATTTTAGAGCACTACATGCTTCCGTCTGCTGAAAAGCTGTATGGAGATGAGGAATTCATTTTCCAGCATGATCTGGCACCTGCCCACAGTGCCAAAACCACCAGTAACTGGTGTACTGACCATGGCATTACTGTCCTCGATTGGCCTGCCAATTCCCCTGACCTGAACCCCATAGAGAATATGTGGGGTATTGTGAAGAAGAAGCTGAAAGACACCAGACCCAACAATGCTAATGAGCTAAAGGCCGCTATTGAAGCATCCTGGGCATCCATAACACCTCAGCAATGCCACAGGCTGATTGCCTCCATGCCACGCCGCATTGATGCAGTAATCCGTGCAAAAGGATTCCCAACCAAGTACTGAGTGCATTAATGGACATTTTCAAATGTTTGATTTTGTTTTGCTGTTATAAATCTTTTTTTTTAACTTGGTCTGAGGAACTATTCTAATTTTTTGAGATAGGATTTTTGAGTTTTCTTAAGCTGTAAGCCATAATCAGCAATATTAAAATAATAAAAGGCTTGCAATATTTCAGTTGATTTGTAATGAATCCAGAATGCATGACTTTTTTTTTTTTTTTTTTTTTTTTTTTTTAAATTGCATTACAGAAAATAAAGAACTTTATCACAATATTCTAATTTTCTGAGACAGTCCTGTATACCTTCTGTCCATTTGTGTGTGTACCTCTGTATGGTGACCCATATGCTGAGGCCAGAGTCAAGGAAGAAGACTCGGACATTGGCCAGCTGGGTGACTGGGCAGCCTTTCACAGCCTCCTCACATCCGTCCTGCAAGACCTCAACCACACGAGCCCGGCACCAGAGTCCCTCCTTCGACTTCACGAAGACCATGGAGTCTGGAGAGGAGCAGAGAAACAAAGGCTGAATCACACGACCAGCAAGTTCTACTTCACTCTTAGAGGACGAGAGTCTATAATCGTCAACAAGAAAATGAATATGGCTACATGGAATGTTTAAACTTGAACTCCTCCTCATTTCTCATCACTTTTTACACACACACACACCGGTCCCCACTGTGTCACTGGAAGTGAAGCGACAACTGTCTGTGCAGCAGAAGGCGTTGACCTTCTTGGATAGCATCTCGTGTTCCCTCTTCTCGGCCACGTAGCGGATGTAGAAATGACTTGGATTCACAACGTGGGTTACCACCACTAGGCTTACTGGGAGATAAGAGCAAGGAGAATCAGAGAGAGAGGAAAGGTGGTAGTGAGGGTAAGAGGAAGCAAGGGGATAGGGAGAGGTAAGAGAGAAAAAGGAAAGTTGGGTCACAAGGGAGAGAAGAGTGATGGCAGGGAAGGTGCAAGGTAAGGAGGAAGGAAGGAAATGAAGGGGGAGAGAAGAAAGACAGGTGACGCAAGAGAAAAACATTTTTTTGAACGTGAAACACATGTTGTGGGTTGTTTGCTGTTCTACCCATCTTTCTATAGCGTGTGTTGAATAAGTAAATGTTTTTAGATTTGAAGCTGAAAACTTTGGAAATCAACAAACGGTAAGATAAGCTACAAAGACCAGTTTGTTATGTGTACTGCATTTTACCCAACAATAAATAAAAAACATTTGATATGACAACAAAGATTTCAAAGACAGTGTATCTGCCGATGTTGATTCATCAAAGAAAGAAAGGGGCCATCTTAAAATGTGCGGCTAATATTGTGTTAGGTTATAGATATACTACATTAATGTAACTACATGATTACACAGGTGACGCTCTCTACCATTTCTCTTATTGTCAAACGATTTTTGTTTGTTTATCCTGTCGATTCTCCTTCGGTTGTTAGCCAGCTCAGGGCCGGTGGGAGGGAGCGCTGCAGAAAGATACATCGCATTTAACAGAAATATATTCGGCTTCTCTTCTTCCTCCATCATAAGCGATTTCATGTTCTTATTGGATCTGACATTATTCAAGTCAAACGCACCATGCTCTTGTCTCTCATGCAAAAGCTCCTCAATAATTACGTCTGGAGTTCCAGAGTCTGAGGCTGAGCTTTGGCGAGACCAGTTGGACCTGCCATGAGGTATCTGGCTTGGAGAGGAGCCTCCCGAGCTCTCACGGTCTTGTTGTTGCTGCGTGGGCAGCTTGTCGCCACTGGGTGACATAGACTTTCTGTTGGAGTTGATCGGATCATGGCCTTTGTGTGGAGACTTGGACCAGCTAAAAAGAAACACAGCAAGTTGACTTGGTTTCAAAACACAGACGGCCCCCCAAAGGATTCTCACACTCTCTCTCTCTCTCTCTCACTCTGTGTGTGTGTCTCTCTCTCGCTCTCTCTCTCTCTGTGTGTGTCTCTCTCTCTCTCTGCGTGTCTCTCTCTGCGTGTGTCTCTCTCTCTCTCTCACTCTGTGTGTGTCTCTCTCTCTCACTCACTCTGTGTGTGTGTCTCTCTCTCACTCACTCTGTGTGTCTCTCTCTCTCTCTCTCTGTGTGTCTCTCTCTCTCTCTCTGTGTGTCTCTCTCTCACTCACTCTGTGTCTCTCTCTCACTCACTCTATGTGTGTCTCTCTCTCTCACTCACTCTGTGTGTGTCTCCCTCTCTCACTCACTCTGTGTGTGTCTCCCTCTCATTCTGTGTGTCTCCCTCTCACTCTGTGTGTCTCCCTCTCACTCTGTGTGTCTCCCTCTCACTCTGTGTGTCTCCCTCTCCCTCTCACTCTGTGTGTCTCCCTCTCACTCTGTGTGTCCCTCTCACTCTGTGTGTGTGTCTCTCTCTCTCTCACTCTCACTCTCTCACACACACACGCACGCTCTGTTTTCCAAAGGGCACACACCTACAGTGAGAGACAGAGCGGAGGAGAGGAGGGAAAGGGCCATTTGGCAGTATTCATCATTAGGCCCAAATCAATCCCAAATGACAGAGAAGATATTTAAGGACTCACTGCTTTGGGTTCCTGACTTCCATCTTCAGAGACAATAACAGACTGTGCTTCAGATCTTCTGACCGGAAGACACAGCTAGAACACAAACATACAAATCCAAAATCAAAACAGATATTATAAGTCAAATCCTGTTTGTCAGACTCCCATGCTTCATGTATTAAAATACCAGGGCAGGGGAAATGTGACAGGTTTAAAATGACAAACCTCATTCCAGAGTCCATAGTAATGCATTTCATATCGAAGGACTGGTCGTCCACAGGAGCCTGCAACGTCTGCAGAACCTATCACCAATGCACAAACAGCAAGCAGCCACAGAATGTTAAATCATTTTGCGTAACTTAATTTCTTTGTAAATATTGAGAAGGAACGTAAAACCAGCATTTACTAGCGGTACTTTTATAGTATGTGATTGTACATTGAGTACATTGCATACCTTATCCAGGGTGCAATACTGCTCCAGGAAGGGGACACGGCGTACTTCTCTGGCCATTTGCGTGGCAATCTCCAGATCCTTCATCCTCTTCTGGACACAGCACACCTCTGCTTGGCTGGTGGAGAACTGTGCCTCAATTTTAGTCAGCTGACTCAACTGCATATCCTTCCTGTAGACAACGAAATCACAGACATCGAGATAAATGTCTCTTTACAGACTTTATTCAGAAAACCTTAGAACTAGCCTGATACTATCCTGTGAAGCCAGAAGAGAAAAGAAGACCTGTATGTGTAACAGCTGTCATCTCAATAGATTTTTCCTGAAGAGAACAGTTTATATCCATACCACTTTTGAATAGTTTGTAAAGCCTTGTCTGCCGTTTGCTTGATCTCAATCTCCAGCCGAGATCTCTCTCTCTTCACCTGTTCTGCCACACCAGTCGTCAGAGTCTGCAGAGATGAATAGACATGGAACACTCCAGCAACATAGAAGAAAGGTGTCTAAAATCAAGTTCGACAAGGTGTATGCAGTCTTTTGGGATCTAGTGCAGCTTTCACCTCATGGATGTGGTCCAGAAGGGCATGATTTTCTGCAGCCCGGGCCAACGCCTCATCCACCACCTTCTTAATCTTCTCAATATCAGCTGGCTGAATCAACCACAATTTTAACCAATTTAAAATCAGAATATTTTTTGTTCATCATAACCATATTGTCACATCCTCCTGACTAATTCATTGAGTTTAACTTGAGGGCAGATGACAAATTGTAATTGTTTAATATTTCACCATGCAGCAATCAATGTGGAAGCTACAATTAAGTATAATTTGATCTTTAGTAATAGCTTAATCTCTGATCAGACACTCTGTAATACTAACACACCTCAGCCATGGATTTTAACAACTTTCATTCCCCACCAGCATCTCCTGGGTTCACCCAAGCATACCTGCTCCACAAAGTCCGTTTTGGCGTTAATGTCTGTAGATGTTGACAATTTGTTCTTTTTGCGATTCTTTGATCTGCGGTCAGGAGATTACAACACCAAAGCAATTATCAAAGTTAAGACCCATTCTCTTTTAAAACTCTATTATAGTACAGGTGTGTCGGTAGTGTGGTTCATTTTAACATTCAAAATGACATTTTACCTTTTCACATTGTTCATTTTAGAAGTGTAGATGAGACCAATGATTCTGCTATCTTCCTGCAGCCCAAACACCCCACCTTCAGGAAGGGTTGAGTCAACCTGCAGAGAGTGAGCTTTGTTTTTTTAATGAACTCTATTACCACTTGAAGATATGGAGCTACAGATGCTTCAGAATCCTAATGACGGTACCAACACCTTTCACATGTTGCATCTCATGTTTAACACTTACACTGGGCCATGAATAATTAGACAGTGAAAACGTGAAATTGATTTGCTTCCTCTATTCTACCATTTTTCTTTATGTGCAGGACTCACCAATCAAATTATTTATGATCAATATCATCAAGTTACAACGGCCAGATTGTTAAGAGAACAGGCCAGAATTTACAATATAGCTTTGTATGATTTTTTGGTCAATACTTGAGTTATGCCAGTTTTACCTCACACTCTGGACATCTAATGACATTGTCATCTTGAATGGACAGCAGGCAACATGTGCAATAGATGTGGGCACATAAAAGCACACGAGGGATGTTGCCGTCAACTTCATCCTCTGAAAAAACGCACACAAAGAGAAGCAGGAATTATGCAACATCAGTATGAATGCAAAATTATATAATGTACATTTCTGTTGAACGGTCACTGCATCTTCCAATTTAAAAGCACATTGAAATGCAACATTAATTCCTTGTCATATGCTCTACATTAACTTCAGATCTCTGTAATATTAACTTTTATGAAAAAGGTGGTACAGAAATTACTTTTACTAACTTTGAACTGTTTGCTAATTATTAATATGTTTCAAGTGAAGTTGTGTCATCAAAATGTTTGTTTATTTCCATCAATGCATCACATGTTTTGTAATTGTGTTCCTAAGATAATACGTTATCCATATATGTAGTATATTCCACATATGACATGTTATTATTAATGCTGCATTGTAGTGCTGTGTATCTGTCACGATATGATACGTGTTCAGAAAAGATGGTCCATATTCCATTTTTATTTTATTTATTAAACTCTTTGTTATCTTTGTTATGTGCAGCATTATGTGCAGCATTCCTGTTATGTGCAGCATTCCTGTAAACCAGTGATATTCAATAGGGTGCCGTTTTAAAAAAAATACTTTTAATGTAAAACAAAAAAGGTGCCAGAGTGCATCAACAGGTATTTTAATAGACTAATAGAGTTAGTTTATATATACACACAATAGAAAACATTTGAGTGCATGATGGAAGATGTTCCAGCTTTGATTGTAAAGATTCGTTCAAATGTAAGCAAAGCATTTACAACTAAAATATATCTGCAGCTGTAACATGCAGTAAAATATCTAATGTATCTGTCATAAAGTTAATAAAATACGTTAATTTAAAAATAAAGAATTTAAAAGAAGGATGAGTTATGGGCCTTTAAATGTGTATTCATTTGATCTGTAAATATTATTAATGTATGTGTAAACTGGCCCCTGGCCTCCTGCCAGGTCCCTGCAGTAAGCCATGCCAGCAGGAATGGGCGCTGGTTGTGACCTGGTCTGACAGTTAATTAACGAAACCAACTCATTCCGTTTGAAAATAAACATGGAGGGGGGCAACATATTTTAAATCAGAGTTTAAACACCCAGTTTCTAAAATATTTATCAGCGAAACATTTCTACCATCGAACTGGCGCGACATTGTGAGGCCCATCGGCACACTGGACTTAAGCTAGCAGGTTAGCTAACGGTTACCTTATTTTACCACACCGCAGAAGAAACAACCTCTAGAGACTTTCGAATATCATTGGATTATATAATTAGTTATAATTAACACGTTTTTAAGACTTCAATGCAGAAAATAATACTAATTTTGGCAAACCTGCCCGTTACATTAGCTAACTGCTACCACTGGCTTGCTAGCTAGGAGACGCGTTGACATCTTTTAGCTAACTTCAGTTAACATATAACACGATAACCGGAGCGTTAAAATTGTAAGAAAATGTATGTAAATATCCTACCAGGCAGAGTGAATGCTTCTCCACATAACTTGCAAATCACAGCGCTGGGGTTGTCGCCTCTGTCCATCTTTATGGTCTTTATAAAAGTGTGTTTTCCTTTTCTCCGTCTCGACAGAGAAGGGCGCGGGCGGTTGTCTCTTTGTCACGTGACCACATCGTTCAGGTGCGTTCATTGTCCCAAACTTGAATAATTAAGAATTAATCATGTCATGTTATTAAATTGCTGGTGATGTTGCATGTATTATGTCAATAGATGTGAATTTTATTTTAGGTCTGACTACGAAATGACTTTCATCTCAACAGTAAAACTATTTTTTAAGCTACTAATGTGCTGACATTGAAACATCGGACAATGAGAACAAGTATATAAATGAGAAATATTACTTTTCAATATCATGTGCAATATTACTTTTCATAACTTTTTTTTATAAATAAATCCTGTAAGTACCTGTTTTGAAGTTTAAGGTCAGTGAGTAAAAACAGCTAATGACTGAGTCTTAATTATGTACTCTTTTCTGTGGGCACTTGGGGGCGCCACATACTAAGGCAGACACACAAATAGTCTGTTAGATGATGGGTTTACAAAAACATTATACCCTCGAGCTCTTCAAAGGTACACATATTCACTTTCTTTTTTTGATAGATACTATGTGAGACAGTCTGAAAAAGGGTAAATATGCATTGCATTACATTTCCCCCAATGGACATCTCCACCTTTATCCACTTTGACATCCCTTTGTCTTTGGATCTCTGGGTCCCAGGTGATAGTGTATGGATATTTTGGGAGATGCTTACATTGCATATGCAAGCGAAGCTAATTTAATGTGTTTAGTGTGTCTGAATATATAAATTGTAGCTATAGGCCTAAACAGTTTGAGCTTGCCTCCTTTTAACCATGTTGTGTTTTTCATTTTTATATGTTCTTTACTGTTTTATCTTTAACCTCATAATATGCATTTGTGTGTGTTGCCTTGTGTGATATATTCTTTTGTTTCCTTTTTGAACCAATTGCAAAGCTCCACAGATATTGCCGCTCCTCTCCTCCATCTGAGCGCAGCAGCCAGCAGCACCGCTGCCTGAGGACAATGGCCAGCCACCCAGCGAGGCAGCAGTAACTGGAAGTGACAGCCAATGGAGAGCGGAGAGGCACAGACATCAGATGGTAAAGGTAAATCATCTAGTATGCAACATGTCCAAAACTTTAACCTTCAGAGAGCGTACATCCAAATCCCTGGAGGGGGGAATTACAGTGCAGCGCATCACAGGGGTCTTTCCATTTGGATCTGGCAGGATGCAGCCCCAAAAAACTACTTGAAATACATGTGTTTCAACAGTTCAACTCCCACCTCTGCATCACTGTCCAAATGAATTCAGCTCCTGGGGTTGAAATTAGACCACCTTGGTGTGGGGTGTCAAAACGCCTACAGGTATAAAATACACCTGTCTGCTAATAGGAGGCAGAAAACCATCCTCGATCAGTTAACACATTGGGCCGAGGATGTTTAACACTTCAAATGTATGTGACTTTTTTACTAAGAAAATAACAAATACACCCATTTAAACAACAATAACTCTCATAAATAAAACAAAGCACATAAAGATACAAAGAAGAAGAACGTACGTTGATATCCTGTTACTGTATTTATTCAATGTAAATAAAATCCAAACTTGAGAATCAACAAGACTTTGTGTAATTGAGTGAACATTTTCATTTAATGGTGTATGTTATGTAGTTATTTTATTTCATAAGACAGGCCAAACAAAAAATTAAATCATTGTTTCTTTTTATGGCGGCAATTTAAAGCATGTGTAAAATAATCTAATCAATGAAAAACAATCTATAGAAAGTGCTTTAATTAAGAGTGATACATTGATCAAATGCTGCTTGATTTACGTTTCTCCTCGTCTGAACAGGTTTTGTAAACTTCCTGTCAAACAAAAGAATATTTTCTCCATCCTGCCGTCTGAATTCCAGCAGATGGAGAGAGTGTGGAGTTATGTAGGAATCTGGTGAGGGCACTGAAGGAATCTGGCCATGGGTCTTTACCAGGGCAGGATGATCGCCTGGAAGGGGGGCAGGCTGTGTGTGTATGTGTGCACCAGGGAGGGGGGGTAGTAAACGTGTTTACTATGGGTAATGAACCAATCAGTAGGCTGCCCAGGGGGGGATGTGGGGGTGCCTGTTAAGGGAATGGGGGTTGCCCCCCATCTTTCCTCTTCCCAAATGTGGGTCACTTCCCATCCTCGGGTGATTTCCCTTGTGTTTCCGCAGGAACAATAACCCTCCTGCACCCCCCAAAACCCTTATCAAGTCACTTACTCATAAATGATGCTCTTAATTAAGCTGCATGGTCTCGTTAGCTCCGTCCTGATGTCTCACATAGGCTTTGTACATCCATCCGTCCGCCTCATTGTTATTATCCAGCTATTTCCTGAATCACTTATTGTGGGTCATCTCCTGTGGCTGGAGATGATGTCTATAGGAAGCCGTCTATTTGTGTGTACCTCAAAGGTCTTATTAAAAAACAACCTCCCTCCTATTCCTTTGTTTCCCGCCTGGTGGCCACAACGTGGTAGTATAGGGTAATATTGAATGTTTTGATTGACAGCTGTGCTTCAGAAGTCAAATATCTTCTGGGAACCTTCAGACGAACCACATAAGGTACATTAACAAGACCATTTAAAAGGATCATTAACATTTATATTACTTTAGTAAACCTCTAACATATAGATTTTCTTCCAAGGAAGCATCATTCTGATCTAGTAACCTTTTATTTTCCTTTGAATCTACGAAGAAGCCGCACTGACCCGCTAGCTCTTGTGAGCAGGATGTGTTAACAACATCTTCCCTCTTTTCAGGTTGTGACCGTCTGAAGAAAAACAAAAAAGGTCAGGAGACATGTAAGGTCTAGGAGACTCATGGATTGGCTTTAAGTGTGGTTGCCCCCCCCCCCGCAGGCCACTTGGTCACAGCATGAAGAGAGCAGGGCGATGGCAAATAACAGTCGCTTTGTACCTTCCCCAATCTCTTTGTCTGGTCAAAGAAAGACCTGCCATCGCACAAAGACGAATCATTCTCCAAGAGTGAGAGAATTGCTTTCAGCCCAATAAGAAGCAGTCTAACATCTGACTGTAAGGCAAGTCAATCTTATTCATTTAATTTCACACATATTGTTTTACACATTTGTACATTTCTTTCTCTCTGTAGTCAACTTTTGTTTTTGATTGGCAGATATCTGCCTGAGAGTGGAGGTTATAATTACATCCAGGTCAGCTGACACAAATACACAGGACTGCTCTTTTTTATGTGTAGTGACCACATTAATACGCATTACGCACAAAGATGTTGATATTGGAGGTGGGGGATGTTTCATATTTGTTCGCAATACGCTCAAAATGGACCCATTATATCCATCGGTTACAGATTTCCAATTGACAGCCTTGAGTGATTTGTATGACCTTTTCAGTACCATCCTTTTGGGGTCTTGGTCTCTCTGTAGCCCGACACACTTTCTTTTTCTTTCTCTAGATACCAATGCAATATTTTGTATTCTTCTCCGTTAACAGGAATCCAACCACAGATACCTACAGCATTGGTTTTAATTCATAATTCAGTGTCTGGATTCTCACATGGTACCCCGTAGTGCTAGACGGTATATTGTATTGTCTTTATATTCCTCATTTACTTTGTCAGATGAGTAACTGTGGTATGGTCTGCCTTGTTTCATCATTCCCTCCGCCAAGGAGGTTAAGTTTTCGTCTGCCAATGAGAGGTTATGTTATCGGTTGAATTAGTTTGTTTGTCAGCAAGTTGTCATGAAGTGTGGTGGTAGGGTGCTTCTTTGTCGCCAGCCGCATTTCACCTGCAATACGCTTCATTTGGACCAACAAGTAGGTACAGTATCACCAGTGCAGCAACAAGTAGACCATCCCTAACTGGCTTCCTACTGAAAACATGACCTGCTGTGTTTATTGGAATACAAATCCAGTTTGGAGAAATTGCCAACTGGAATCAAATCACAGGTCCCTGAAGGCAACCCTGTCTCCTAAAAGAAATTACGTTCCCGTACGACTGCATTCTCAAATAGGTTTCAAGGGAAACATATTTTCTCCTGGATTACGGACTCCGTTTTAAACTCGGGGTTTACAATGTAAAAGATGATTGTTTGGCTTAAGATAAGTCAACATTGAGTCTTGGTTTCACACGGCCAGACGAGGCCGCTGATGTTGAGCATCAGCAGATGAAATGAAAGGACAAACCTGTTTAAATGAGTGGAGAAACATAATGAATGCTTCCCAACAGGACACGAGGGGCCACTGAATGGTTTGAAATGATCATGTGGGCTTCTCACCAGTAACGTGTTCTACACATGACCAAATGACGGAATATCTGTAGGAAGATTCTTAGACATCGAAGCGTTGAAGCTGCTCTGGAAGCTCGGGGAGGTCCATCACCTCACTTAGACACTTGAATAGTTCTAATAAACTGTGTACCTTATTCAAAATACATGGAAATTAAATGTCGCAATGGCCGTATTTGTTTCAGGACTGGTATGTTTTACAGTGAACAGAGGTTTCTGTTTCTCTGGTTACTCAGTGAACATCAGAGTGTGTGGTGTTAATCCTACAACAGACCGGTGCCAGCGGCACACATCTCACCTTAAAAGAGGGCACCAGGCCACAGGAGCTCCGACAAGCCCTCATTAAAAACAAACCAGTCAGGGATACAGCCTGTGAACCCTTTGTTGCCTTCGGTCACCCTCCCTCCTTCATATTCACCCGTACCTACAAATACATTCACATGTGCACTCATTCACACATACACTTGGTCACACTTCTTTGCACTCTCAACTCTTCATCCCCTCAAAGGCATAGTTAGAGGGCAGAGGTGGCAGGTAGAGGAAGAGGAACCAGTCAGGGAGTAACTTGTAGAGCCGATGCATATTTAGGATCAGCTTTGTGACCTAATACCCGTCGAACATCACATGGATACACTTCAAGGGGAAGGATAGGGAGAGGGTGGGAGAGAGCGAGAGATCAGACCAATCAGGCAGCTCGTTAGCCGGCCTCACTTATCGCTCTGTCGCTCAGCATCTCACGACCTGTCCATTCTGAAAAATAATCAGCTCACCACCACTGCCTTTTACACCAGAGGCCGGTGCCTTTGGAAGAGCAGGTTGTTTTGTATGTTGTGTGAGTTGAGAAGGGTTGCGTCTTAAGGGGGGCAGAGACTGGCTGATTGTGGGGGGTTGGGGGTGTTTTAATAGTAAGCCGAGAGCAGTCTCTGTTGCAATTATCTCACTTTGCTGCACTTACAGAATGCTTGACCTGCTTCTCAGCATCGATATGGCACATTTCTCAGGGCGAGGCAGGGGTCGGCACAGAGGGCTCGGATCTACGCGGGAGAGTGTGTGTGTGTGTAAAAGAACATGTTTGAGTGTGACGCTGTGTTTATGTGTCTGTGTTTCTTACCTGTCAGCTGCCCTGTGGTGGGACTTAGGCCGTGAGACCCTCGGCCCTCCTGGGTGGGCGATAGGAGGGGTGAAGAGGTTGGAGAGAAGGCAAAGTTACTGTTGGCTGATTTACCTCATCACAAGACCCAAATAAAAAAGAAACACTCTTTTCTTTATGAAGTAGGCCAAATACACATTCATACTGTAAGAATACATACAGCATATTGATAAGAAACATATTTAAGATGATTAATTACTTTATGTGAAAGATGTTGTCTTGCAGAAACAGTCGCTGGGGTATACGTTTTGGAAATGTTGTCGGGTATGCTTTCTTTTGTTAAAGTTAAAAAAACAAACAGATATATATATATATGTATAACCTGTGTTATATATAGTAGAATCTAACTATGCAGCTATAACACAATCTGCTGCAAGAAAACCCAAACCACCTGCAGAGCTAGATACAACCAGGCGTGAGGGAAATACATTACACAATACACTTTGAGACACGAAATAAAGAGTCTCTCCTCTCGTCAGAATGTCTATCTTTGTAATCTGACTGATGGTAAAATGTATTTCTGTTTGTGAAGAGGGGACATCTGTCAGGAGACATGATGCTGCTGACGCATTCCACCATCAGGTCTTTGGCATAAACTGAGGAGCTGCTCTCCCACCTTCATCATTAATGAATGAATCAGATGGAGGAACAGATGCTCGGGTGACTCAACTGGAATTTAACACTTTGGCAAAAAGATGTTCTTGCACCGTGTGCTAAAGTCTGTGTCATTTAGCTGAAACATGACTTTCTTTCTGGGTCTGATTCATGTTGAAACGCGCTGTGACTCAGGAGTCATGTCCGTCTTGCATAGATGAAGCCTGATTAAAGGTTATGTAAATCCAAAAAATTACATGAACACCTGCACGTTCATAGTCCTGACTCAACCAAGTTCACCTGCCTTTCCTGGGAACTGGGGAGGGAGATGTACACCTGGGCTTGGTAGAAGGTATCTGGAGTGATCGGCTTTTCCGTGAACTACAAGCACAGATACCCTCTTAATCACCACACTGCCTGGGATTTATAGTAAACACCCCCACATACTGTACAGTGACACACACGCTCAGTCCAGAGGCTCGAGACCAATTGGAGACAAATGAAAGGAAAGTTGGCGTCGTAGATGAGCAGCAAGTCAAGTCAAGCTCATGGGGGATATTTAAGCTACGTCTTCCACGCAGGCAACAGGAAATATATGATGTGACGGGGGAATTGTGAAAGACTTCTCGGTACTGATCCTTCATTTGCTTTTCTCCAGATGACGTTACAACGTTTTCAGCTTCATGTTGACACTTTTATCCACAACATTTAATAGCATTGACAGTCGACTTACCATGTTTTCATTTGGGAGATGATAATATTTATAATGGCAGAGAAAACGTTTTAAACAAGCCCCAGGGTCTCTTTGTGGTCGGGGGGGAGGACGTTCCTTCTGTACAACAGAAAATTAATTTCAGAATGTCTTTTCGAGTCAAGACCACATAGTATGACTCAGGATTTAAAACATTTAACTCTCAACGCTGTGTTATCCTCAGCAGTGTGTCGGAGATGCTCACTTAAATCTCACAATCTGACTCCTGCTGTAACCCCGGACGACACTGGTCGACTGTAAGCGCCACTTTTGATTCACCAGAAATCAATTGTACAATCTGATATGGCTCGAAATAGCTATTGTACACGCTGACACAAAATGTGACCAAGATTGTATTGGACTCATCTCGCACAGTGACGTGCGTTGAACCTGGACAAGCCTCGTGGCAGTGAAGACCAAGTGTTACGTCCTCCATTTAAAGCTGTTGGTACTTAAGAAAAGAAGGGCCGCCCTGATGGACGTCGGGGTTATGTCCCTCCCGTGAATCACAATGTCTCTGGTGTGTTTCCGGCCTGGGACTCCCTATCTCTCTATCCCCTCGTTTCCTGTCCTCTATCTACTGTCGGCTATTAAATAAAGGCATCAAATTCCCCCCAAAAGTAAAAGAATCCTGCAAAGAAATTCTTTCCTGTGCAAGAAAATGTTTTGAATATCCGTAACCTTAAAATAAAATGTTCATTTCATTAGACGTGTTGTTTCTGTATAAAACCAGTGTGTGCATTAGTTTACATTGACTCTGGAGATTAGAGTCATAGTGTGAATATGTTGGCACTGTGCTTGTCGATACTGCACTTATGTAAAGACAAGGGGGATCAAGTATCACAAACACACACACACACACACACACACACACACACACACACACACACACACTGAAACATCTGCTCCGATACATAACTGGAATTCTGTTGTTCTCCGTTGTCATCTCAAACATGCTTTTGTTTCCCAGCTCTACTCCTCCTCTCCCCTCCTTCCTTTGGCAGACAGTGAGTCTCCTTCTGTCTCTCTCTCTCTCACTCTGTTCGTCACTGGAGACAGACAATGACAGCAATGCCATCAGCTGCCAAACCAACAGCCATAATTACACCCCTTGCAGAGAGCCAGACCGCCCTCTTGTCAGTCACAGCCACTATAAACCGTGACAGTGGCCGCGGAGAAACACCTGGGTGAATGTCTCCGAGGTGACGAAAGGCTAATGTGGTGGTGAAGTGTGGCGCCGCGCCACAAGAGCACTCATGGCCCTGTAATCTGGGGGAAGATGGAGGAAATGACTGACAGAATGACTTCCTGAAATGTTGGATTACAGTTACGCATCTTAAATGTTGTCTCTCTCCCAGAGCCGGACTGTGTTCACTTGAATAATATGATGTAGCCGCACTGCGGTGGGAAATGCACAATGACCCGTTTCGCACTTTGGTGAGCAACATAGCAAATTTGTCATCTGTGATATTTGTTTCATCCTAATCTCCGTTGATCTCAGGGTTATAAAGCAACAACAGATTTGACAGCCTGTCACTCTCTTCTGTAACTGCTCCTCGTGTAGCTGGTCCCAGTAGTTACAAAGGAATGTAGCATGTAAAGCATCAGTGTGTAATAAAGTAGCGTCGATGTCACAAGCTTCGATCAGCAGAGTTACGTGAACACGACAGGTTGTTTTCCCCCCAATTTTAACTTGTGACATCATTTTTTAAACCAAACTGCAAAGCTGAATAAAGGACGTTTGTGTCTTGTTGTCTAGGTTAACATGAACACACTTTAATTCATGAAAATCAAAACAATAGCGGGAGTTTGTCTTTGCAGTTAGCTTCTCCTCATTAGCATTACTTCATTGTTTATGGTTCAGGATGTTTTTTTTTTACTCGTATTATTCCACAGATAATCTTCTACTCTCCAAAACAAACACACCTCTGTAAAGCTGGTAAAAACACTGAATAAAGCTTTTTTACTTTCCCTGGTGGGTAGGCCTACAGGGCATTGCGGCTACGAGCTAAAGGCTAACGTATGATAGTGATGGACCTCTTTCATATAACCCAGGGTGTTGTTAAAGGTGTTGGCAGCAGCTGAGCATCCAATGCACAGTAGTTAGAGCAGTATTTAATATGGGGATTGGATATTATACTTTGTACGTACTTTATTTTCTAGGTATCTTCTCTCTGCCTGCTACACGCGCCCTCACATTTCTCTGCATCGCCTCTCTCTTTCTTTTCTTTCACATCTTTCTCCTTTGCCTCTGGTTTCTCCACGCCCTCAGTTGACCTTCCTGCCTCCTCTGTCTGTCTCTCCTCCCAGAGCTTCTTCTCTCTGCCAGTCACGTTTCATATGTTCCCGTAAACGGGCCTTCTTCACCCACTGGCACTGGCGTAATCGCTAACATGGCTAACATGACTCCACGAGACGTCCCCTCATGTTAATTTCAGTGTGCATTTCTTGGGTTGCCAGCTTCAGGCTCTACACTTGTTTCCTTCGTTGACATTAACTACATTAGTTCTGAAGCACACAGGGGAGGAGGCACATCGCTTTGCTGCATGACAATAACACAAGCACTGACACACACATGCACACACAAACACATAGTCAAGCATGCGAGTACTTGTATGTTTGACTCAGAGGGATGGATGTCAGTATAATGAAACGATCCACACCCGGATACTCGACGGGGTAAACAGACACTGCTGATTGATAAGAAGCCTGTCAGGTCACAGTCGTTTCTAACTTATTCACATCACACGGAGAGCGAGTTGCTTCACAGGATGTCGCTACATGGACAGAAGTGAATCCGGAAAACATGTGAGCTGTAAAACTAAAGGAAAATCAAACACATGCATCAACTTCTCCACTGCCTGTCTGTGTGCTCCAAAGTACTCTAAAGTAGTAAACTAACTGAAACCATATCTTCTGTATGTGTTAGCTTTGTGCATTTATCATTAAAGACCAATAAAAACACATTTTAGTAGCATGTGATAAAGATAAATAGATAATCATGGAAGCAACAAGTGCAAGATATGAATATTTGGAATACACTGAGAATACACATTTACTGCAGAGCGGTGGATTATACTGCTGCTTTACATTTACATGCACAATTTTATATATCTAAGAGAAATAAGAGAAAACATTGTTGGGTTATTGCTACTCCTTTTCGGACGTGTACTATGTATTTATATTGTTTATGAGACATTGTATATTAAGAGTTTGCTATAGTCTCACTTTTTAATTTTAAAAGTAAAAGATTCCGTTAACATAAAAAATAATTTATTAGAAAAGACTGAAAGATTCTTTATTTACTCATGACGTGTACAAAAAGAAGATTATAAATTGAGTAATTTCTCTTTTTCTTGTTCCTGTAATCATTCAGAAGATGATCAAAGTCATTTCCTTTCCATGTGATAATCCAACACTAATGATAAAACATGATTAAAAGAATCCATCACCTACTATAAAAACCTCCATGCAGATAATGATTCCTGTCATGTTACACAGGCCTAATTTTTACACATAAACCATATAAGAGCATTAAAAGAGACGCTATTGTTCCGTCATTGAGCTCCGTGCGTTGTCATGAAGTTCAACACTGTTCACTTAATAACCAGTTGATTCTTGATGAATAAAGTTGTTGAATTTGGACACAATAGGGAGCCTGGACGGCAGTGTTGTGTTATTTTAAGATGAATGGAGTCCAGAATCAGCTTGAATTCTTGCATTAGTTAATCCAAAATGAATTCTCCTTCTTTTCCCTCCAGAGCCTTCACTATGTGTTAGTGTGAGGATAAGCATGAGCCAGGCAGATCGGGCCCACACCCTCCCTGTTTACACTAATGACTTGTTCCTCGCTGCAGCGCCGTCACGGCCGTCCACACATGGAACAAATTCAAACTGTGCACAACATCAAGACTGCCTGCAGGATCACTCCACCGGCATCATCCTGCAAAAACAATCTGTAACCAAGGCAACAGGTGGTGTTGGGGGAGACACACATGATTGAACCGGGAGCAGGAGTTGATTATAAATGGCCAATCACTGAGAAGAGAGCGTAGGGGTCAAGGACAGCTTTGGAGAAACACAGTAAGGATGACATCAGTGTCCGCACATGCATGTGATCTAAAACATTGAGTCACTGTATTCGTCTTGGCAAGTCTCTCTGTAATTGCTTTTACTGGGCTTTTGTTAAAAGCTTGTGTCAAAATGTGAGCTGTTGCAGATATCTTGCAAAGGAAAACTGTTTAGAGAAAGATTTAATGAGCCTAAGGTGTTAATGCGTATTAAGGCTAATTTCTGTCAAGCTAACGTTGCAACATCACTGGAGCGGCTGAGTATATTTACCAACGACAACAAAGAAAACAAAGAATTGCTTTGGAATAACACGACGTGGCAGCTTTTATGAAGTCTCTGCACGACTCTGCTCAGGCTGTTTGAATGAGACTGTAAATATTAGAGCAAAGAGCAGGGTTTTTTCCTGGTGTGTCTTTAGCTGTACCGTGTGGAACGAGGGGCCGCGTTGCACGTATAATGTAACGTCAGATTTTCATCTCGCTAAATCTAGGTCACGGAAGTGTAACAGGAAACATTCCTCGACGCCTCACGCTCCTTTAATCCCCCATTCCAACCTCATCATGACAATAAAACCCCCAAACTGTAAGTCACCAATGCATGCCTGACATGCCTTTTGAAATAAAGACCAAATGGCCCACAACTTCATCTTTCACCCTTCATTGTTCGGAAGACCTTTGTACAATAATGATGCAATCATTGCTAGTGCACGCTGCATGGTGAGGAATTCTACTCACAAAAGGAGTTGACTTTGGCTCTAAGCGCTTGTCGATAAGAAACGTCAAGAATTGGGACCTGTTTGTTCAGAGCATGGAATTTACAACACACCTGAACAGGAACACAATAGGCATTCCTGAACGGACCCTGATGTCTGGTTAATGGTTAACTCTGCTGTAAATACAGAGATATGGATCGCTTTGAAAGGGGATTCCGCTGAGTCATGACACCGTGTCGGAGCCACAGTAGAGCTTTGTGATGTTAAGGTGAGTTGACGGTGTAGCGAACGCCACAGGATGTAGACCTCGAGATGAGGTGGAAATAGATTTCTGACATCGGCGACTCATCCCCGAGGGTTTGCTGGCACGGCTGCGGGTGGACGGATCAGTGGACCGGCACAGATGGCTTCCGGGCCTTTCTGAGCGCCAACGTCCAGACTGATGATGATTAAGCGGGGATGACCGGTGCTGGCTGGAAACGACCCGAGATCACACCATGTCTCCACCAAAATGGACCGGCCTGCCTTTTCCCTTTAAGTCTCTCTTCTTCCTCCCCTCCCCACCCTCCCTTGAACACCGTCTCTGCCTCCTTCTTCCTCCCTCCTTTAACTTCTCTTACCTTTTTTCTTACTTTTCCCTTCTTCCCCTCTCCTTCCCTCACATCCTCGTCTTCTTTTCTCTTCCTTTACTGTTCTCCTTCGCACCTTCTCTACCACCCACACTCTCCTTTTATTCTTTTCCCACAAGCCCCTCTGTTCTATCTTTCTTAGAAAGAGACAGACCCCATTCTTCCATAAAAACCAACCACTAAGCCTCTGCTGCTGTGCATGACTTCCAACTTTAAACCAAACCTGACCAGTGTGTCCTTGTTCCGTTCTGTTCTGTGGTCTGCTATAGAGTGTGTGAGCCAAGCATACAACAAGACAACTTTATTTGTACAGCACATTTCATGCAGGGTAATTCAAAGTACTTGATATAAGACCGTAAGACAGAAACAGATCCAATAAAACACCCAGAGTTTGGTAAAATAGAGAAAAAGTCAAGAGAATATAATAGTTTAAAAGTTAGTAGCTTCCACTGAGAGTCATATTCTCCATCAACCTGTTGTAGGTCTTTATTAAAGCTTTGTTTTCGCTGCGTAAAGTATTCAAATCTAACACTTAATGCTTTTTATGGTTGCACGTTTTAGTAGAAGCTGTCCTAAGCAGTATTTTAAACACATTTCAGAGTGACATATTTGCTGTTTTTGACATTTATGGCTTCTCTAGAACGTAAAATAAAGTTTTATGGGTTTTTTTGGTCCAGACTGAGTGAACAATAAGGGAACATTGCATCATCCCCCTGTCACAGTTTGATTTGGGTTCCATGGCAAGATGAGCATGAAGGACATCAAGGTGCTGCTTCACAAAGGGAAATATCCAAATAATTGGTGTTTTGAGGAGTTCTCTTTAAATGTGAACGATGAATTCGAGGTAATGTCTTTCAACATGGATATAAACACAGCTGGATATCTCAGGGTACAAGTGACCATTAGGGTTATTTTTATAATGATCTTGCTTGAAAGGGTCACGAGGTCACCTTCAAGGAACGTTTTGTGAAAACACCTGCAGTCACATCAGGCCCCAAAGACCAGAGATTAGATTTATGTTGGATAAACACAGTGATGGTGTGTGTGTGCTGTCAACACACTCACATTCACAAGTTGTATAAATAGTTATCTAACTCCCCAGCACCCAAAGTTACATGATACTTATCTAAGTGACACCCACAGAGCGGGACAGTCGAACAATGTCATTTATCTTTAACGTTGTGATCTTGGTGATTAACAATAAACATAGTAGGTGAAAAGAAAACAATAAAATACTAAAACTCTGTCTTTAAATTGGAAAAATAAGTATTATGATACTTGACGTGTCATTATAAAGTGTTTTAAAATCCTTGTTATGAAGCATTTTGAGTGCAGACTAAAACGCATTATAAGTGTTCCCAACCTCTTTACTGAAATAATAGAAAGATAAGGAACAAGCAGCTGATCGGTACACCGTTGGCAGACAAAACAGTTTTTCTAAGAAACGTGTTTCCCTTGGCAGGACGTCTCGGCCTCCATTTCAGCCGAGGGAGGATGGATTGTTGTGGATTGTTTTCTCATCATAGTAAAAATGATTAAAAAGGGAAAGTAACCGACATCATCCGCACCAGGTGGCCCGAGTAATGTTGCCTGAAAGCAGAAAGCGTTACTCGTTCAACTCAATCCGCCTCATGAAATCTATGTGAGGCGCTAAATTACTATTATTATGTTTTTATTAGTGATTGGAGTTTAGTGTAACACACCTGTGGGACTGAGAAGTGAAGCCCAGAGCCTTAAACTCCTCTTGTTTCAATGAGACCAATTCTATAGAAGTCTATGAGAACTTTTCACTTGATTTATTACCTCAGTAAAAATGTATTTATTGACAAAACACTGATGTGGTGGAATGTAACTAAGTACATTTTCTCAAGTACTGTACTGTACTTAAGTACACTTTTGAGGTACTTCACTTACTTATACTTCTGCTCCACTTCATTTTGGAAGCCAATACTGAACTTTTTACTCAACTACATTTACGGGATAGCTTTAGTTACTTTGCACATTCAGATTATTGAAACACAATACAAATCAATTGATAAATTAATATGGATTATTATTAAACTACACAGCTGCACAATTATAGTGATATTTACACATTAATGCATCAATAATTATAATCCTTTTGACTTTTAATGCTTTAAGTAAATTTGATGCTAATACTTTCTTTTATTTAAGTAAAACACTGTAATGCACTTTTATTTGTAACAAAGTATTTTTACACTGCAGTATTTTACACTTAAGTAAAATAGAAAAGAGTATTTCTTCCACACCTGCTGAGGACAAATGTTGGCCTCAGTGGGAGTATTGTCTCATATCTGAAGTCCATTTGGCCGTTTGAGCCGAGCAAAACAAGGATTTCAATGCAGGTGATGAATAAGACTTCACATTAAAATGTATTATGGTTGTAATTTCTCTCCATGACTAATTATTGCTGTGATTGGCTCATGATTTCTTATACACAACCACAAATCACTGCTCACCCGCGGATATCAGAGCCAAGAAAACCACACAGGTGCTGAATGTCCAGGCCCTGCTGCTATTCTCTACCCCCTCCCTCCCTCCCTCTCTCCATTACCATGTTATCCAAAAACCCCTCTCCATCCTCCTCCTCCTGTTGCACTTCCTCCCTCCGTCCTCCCAGCCCCTCTGTGGTTTCAGAATGAGTTTCTGTCTGTGTTTGGATGAGCTCATTGGAGAAGGATGTGCCACAGCTCCACATCATCTTTCATCTTCCTGCCTGCGCAGAGATTTGGACGATGCACTCTGATGCTCTGGAACAAAACAAGCTGGATGTTCGTCCATGCAGCAGAATTCTGTTGCATGTTTTCAGTCCACTCTGATTATTTCTGTGATTAGGGGAAGACTGGACCTGCTGCATCGAGCACGTTGACAAAGTAGAAAAGAATTTACAACACAAACCACATTCCTAACGCATGTCAGGAGGTTTTGTTAACCTGACTGCACCCACAAAGCTCACCTTAACCAACCCGTTACAATTATCTCCGAATCTCGACTCGACCTGTGACTACACACACAGGCGTGCAACACAGTCGTTCACTTTAAAGTGCTTTGGTTTTTACCCTAAGACGGGTTGTTTGTTCGTGAAGCACGAAGCCAGCCGAGGAAAAATCTCTCTTTCACTTATAAAGAAAAGTATCTATTTAAACTTACAATGTGTTCACTTGGTGCATGTTCCTAAATACAGTAGTGTTGGTGCTGGTTGGTCTCTGCGTGTCTGTGTACACTGTATTCAATGGGAACATGGAGACTACAAGGCACCGGGTCGGGGGCAGCTGCAGACAAATTACATTCGTACCAGAGAGCCAGAGCAACACTAGCTTCTATTTACTCCCAATTTGTATTTCTTTAATACCTCAAGTATTAAGTACAATTTGATAGAATCTTCGACGCAATCCTTCTTGGAAATGAAGCCGGAGTGCAGCAGCGTTTTACAGAATCTACACATCTACTGATGGTTGATATATTTACAAAGCTTCGCTGTGGCCTGAGGTTTCTGGTTGGGTTGGTACAAAGTTATTCCTGGTTGCCAGCAAATGACAGGAGTGTGTTGGAGACGCACTCCTGGCTGAGCAGTCAACACAGTGAAGTCCATCTGTTAGTAGAGCACCGAGCCACTGTTCGCCAACTGCCGTGCATTTATACGCTATAATGATAATGTGGAGCCTACGGCGGAGAGTCCTAATAGTTGTGAGGTAGAAACATCTGAAA
>NC_041375.1:23043354-23068354 GCF_900634415.1 Cottoperca gobio
TATGAAACATCACTGACCTGAATAGATGTTAGTTCCACCGTCTGTTTATTTACCCAACAAAACATAAACAGCAAGAAACAATTACAGTAACTCGTCTCTGACACACTTTCCTGCCCTCTTCTTCAGCTGTCGGTTCACTTTGCGTATCATTCTGTTCATGTGTGAGAACAACTACGTTAGTTTTTATGTGCATGGGGATAAAAGTTTGGTAGTAAGATTTGTAATTATAACTGCAGCGGATGACAAGCGTAATACCCTCCTCGCTGATGTTTTGGTTTGATTGTGTGTCTGTGTGTGTGTGTGTGTGTGTCTGTGTGTGTGTGTGTGTGTGTGTGTGTGTGTGTGTGTGTGTGTGTGTGTGTGTGTGAGAGAGAGAGAATGAGAGAGCAGGCAATTAATGTGATTACATCTCCTTGCTTGAAATCGAGTAGTTAAAAAGACAGATAGATAAAAAAGCTTTCGGCTGAGCTACAGCTTTTTTTCCACCTCCCGTCCATTGGCGTATGAATCATTTGACTTTGACTCTGAACATCGTGATTCTTTTTCCATCTCAGTCAACTGTTTTGGACCATGATGCAGCAGAAAGAATAGGGGAAAGAAAAGGTCAACGTCACAGACTGGACAATCAAAAAAGCAACTTTATTCTCACATCTTTCTTATGAACTAGAACTATCGACCATCTTGGGATCAGACCAGACACGACGCCAAATCGAGCCAGGGGTGTAAAGTCCTACCCCCCCTACTTCTGGCGCCCGTCCTTGGAACTCACCCATCTTCATTTAAATCGCAACTCCACACTTGCAAAGTTTCGTGATGCAAAGTCAAGCCAGGGGCGTAAAGTGTGTGTGAGGTTGGGGCAATGGCCCCTTTGCCCCCCTTGCTCGGACAACGGTCATATTGGAACTCCACCTTCATTTTGATCTCAACAACACGTCTGTAAAGTTTGGTGACTACATCTTTCCACAGACAGACATAAATATATCCATGATGACGTTCAGAGACTCACAAGCTGAAAACAATCCCAGCGTCGCAGCTGGTAATTACCGCCTCACGGTTGTATGCCTCTACCAATCAGTCAAGTTCCATGTTTGTCCAAAATGTCCTCACTTCATCATTTTATCCTATTAGACATTTTTGGGATATTGTCATAATTAGCATATGAATTATTTAGTTATGGCCAAAATATGTGTTTTGTGAGGTCACAGTGACCTTGACATTTGACCACCAAATTCTAATCAGTGCATCCTTGAGTCCAAGTGAACATTTTTGCCAAATTTGAAGACATCCTCCAGACATTCCTGAGATATCATGTTCACAAGAATGGGAAGACAACCAGAAAACGACTTAACGACTCCGGTCAGGGCTGCAGCCAGCGGGGAGGCATAAAAAATGTAGTTTTTCTAGTTACTCAAATTTGTAATTTTCATAGATGTCATAATCTTGGTGTTCTGTTTCCTGTTTTATTTTGAAATTTCACTTCCTATGTCATGTCTTGTTTTACTTCCTGTCCTTGTGTTTTTCTCTCTCCTGTGATTGTTTATTTGATCCTCCTGTGTCCATCCACCCTGCCCTTGTGTCTTTGCCTTTCTCCCCCAGCTTTGTCTCATTCCCTCGTTTAGTGTCTGTGTGTATATATCCCTGTCTGTCCCAGTGTTACTTTTTGGCTCATCAATCATGTTTCACCCTTGTTACTAAATGTTTTGGGTGGTGATGGCCTAGTGGTCTAGTGGTATGCCTTCTGAACAAAACACTAGAAGGTAGTGAGTTCAATACCAGGCTGCCACCATTGTACCCCTGAGCAAAGTACCTAACCCTGAGCTGCTACAGAGCTGTCCCTGTACTGAGTTCAATGTAAGTCGCTCTGGATAAGAGCATCTGCTAAATGACCTGTAATGTACTGTTTTCCTCGTGCCGCCTAGTACCCCCTTGTGTTCCTGGTTTGTGTTTTCAATTTACTTTTTACCTTTTGTATTTTTAAAGCCTGCGCCCTCTGTTGTTTTGCTTTTTACCTTTTGTACTTTCAGCTTTGTTTTATTTACTTAAAGCTCGCTTTTTGTTAAAACCCTCGTCTGCTGCACTGCATTTGGGTCCTCTCCTAAACCACATCCTAGCAATAAATGTCTGCTGTGAAAATGGTCTATATACTGAGTTTGGCTGTAAATATGATTAAAACTATATAATATCCGCATTTTAGTTCAGAGAAGCAAATGAGATTTAATGCAAACAATGTAAATGCTTAATATTTATGATGTAAAGCATTCTGTAAAGTGTGAGTACTGAAATGTATTTTGGATATTTTTTATAAAACATATAGAATATACAGATCAGGTAAAGAATTTGTACTAAAATCTTTAACTAAAATAAACATTACAATGCTACAATGAAAAAATACTACATCACAAGCAGAAACGAGTATCAGCAGTGAAATATGTCAAAAGTTAAAATGCTAATTGTGAAGGATTTTTAACCTTAAAACAGTGTTTTAAAGTTATAAATGCTGCAGATGGATCCTACTCTAAACTATTGGGTGGTTTAAACTCTGCACAGCAATCTGTTGTTTTGTATTATCTCTTGTTTTTTTGGAGAATATCTTGATTTCAGATCAGTTGAAGGACAACATGTTCCTGAACAGGTAATCCGTGTGTGAGCTGTACAAGCTGTACTATTAGATGCATCACGTCTAATCTAATCAATCAATAAAAATAGGATAAATGAAGACACACTGCTCACTTACTGTCTGGTTATGAAAAACGTTGGCCTAGCATCCAGGCAGAGACGAGCGTATGTCTCGATGGTGGCCTTGCTGTGTAAGTCATAGCCACTATTTTGGGTCTGTCCCATTTGCTCAAAGGTTTATTGTAGGAGCTAAATTGGTGTGTATTCATCATGTTTTCAGGTCATGTCAAGACATCCTGCAGTGCTCACCTGCACCTGACGAATCTTACACACTTCATCCAGATCTGGTGGCAGTGACGCTTTGTAAACATCGTCATATCATGCAGGTCATTGAGAGAAGTCTGTTTGTGTTGCTTCAGCCTCCTCTTGGCCTGATGGACTTGAATGTTTGCCTCAGTATCCCACTTATATGTATACGAATATCTCTCATTTAATGGTTTTCAACTGCAGTGAAGAAGTATTCAAATGTTTTGCTTAAGTGAAAGTACTAACACCACGTAAATACTCCAAGTACTTAAATGACATCTGCTTAAACACAGACAGTGTCAGAATCTAAGTCTTGGTATTATTAGATCTCAGTGCTGCATTCGACACGGTAGACCACAACATATTACTAGAGTGACTCAAAAACTGGGTGGGACTCTGTGGCACAGTTAAAGGACAGGTACTACTTTGTTTCTATAGGTAATTACACATCTGAGCGGACAAATATGACATACAGAGTTCTTCAGGGCTCCATTCTGGGGCCTCCTCTCTTTAACATCTACATGCTTCTACTGGCGCAGATCATGGAAAACAACAAAATAAATGACCACAACTATGCAGACGACACACACATTTACATAACCATGTCACCAGGGGACTATGGTCCAATACAAGCACTGAGTAAGTGCATTAAACAAATAATGATTGGATGTGTCAGATAAAACCGAGATAATTGTTTAGGAGTGACGATTAAAAGTCAGCTTCAATGTTAAAAACGTTAGAAATCTAGATGTAGTCGTGGACTCGGACCTGAATTTCAACAGTCACATTAAGACAATTACAAAGTCAGCCTACTATCACTTTAAGAATATATTAAGTAATAATGGATTTATCTCCAGCAGACTCGATTACTGTAACGGTGTCTTTACAGGTCTCACTAAAAGAATCTCTCAGACAGCAGCAGCTGGAGTCCTCACTAACATCAAGAAGTGGATCATGTCACTCCAGTTTCGAGGTCTTTACACTGACCTCCTGTCTGTCAAAGAGATGACTTCAAAATACTGCTGTTGGTTTATAAAGCACTGAATAGTTTAGGGTTAAAATACATTTCTGATCTTCTGCTTTATTACGAACCTTCGAGAACTCTCAGGTCTGCTTTCTATCCCCAAAGTCAAAACTAAACATGGAGAAGCAGCAGTTTTTATGTTCCATAAATCTGGAGAAAACTCCCATAAAACTGCAGGTCTGCTGCAACTCTCGCTTCATTTAAATAAAGGCTGAAGACTTTTCTGTTTTTCCACTGCCTTCTATTAAATCATATAATTATTTATATCTTGCACTGCACTGTAACGTTTATTTTTATGTTTTATATGTATCTTCTACTTTAGCTTGTTTTTCTATTCTCTTGCATATCTAATATTAAATTGTATTTAAATGTCATTTTATAACGTGTTTCTTTTGCAGTATGTCTTTGTCTTTGTAAAGCACTTTAAATTGCCTTTGTGTTGAAATGTGCTGTATAAAAACACTTGCCTTGCCTTAAAGTCAAACATGAGAATGACTCACTGTGCAGTAAGTTGTTCTCTGTCAGTGTTTTCTACTACATGATGTTTCTGGATTAATATTACTGTGTGTTGCATTTTACTGCTGTAGTTTGTACATACAACTAAAGCTGTCAGACGAATATAGTGGAGTAAAAGGTACAAGGTGCATAACATTAAAATACTTAAGTAAAGTACAAGTACGTCACATTTTTAGTACAGTGCTGTACTTTGTTACTTTCCCCTACTGGTGGCTTGGGACCCTTTACGACCAAGAATATTAAAGGAAAACTTTTCGAGTAAAGCAACATTACGAATGCACATACTTTAACACACACGAGGTCACTGAACCGTTTTATGAGTATGAAAATGATTTCAGACATTACGCTGTGGCCTTCAGTCACCAAGATTGTGTTGCACCAGGTATTTAGCATATAAATCTATTACTATGGTAAGTTTGTGTGTGAAGTCTTTCCTAAGGTCTTAGCTACTCGCAAACTATTGATTTACTAAATCAGGTTGCACCTTTGAAACTTAAGAAGTGTTACTAGAAACCTCTGTAGCTGCATCCAATCAAAACCAATTAACAGTAAATCCCTTTAGCATCGTGAGCTATAACATAACTTCCAAAAATAACAGTTTTTATGGGACAAGCTAGTTTGTCTTTAGCCAGTTGCATAAATGACGTGTTACAAACCGTTAACACGTCCCAAGAACTGATCCAAGTTTAGTTCTTTCATACTAAACTGAGAAAAAACATTTATTTATAGACCTGGCTGTGAAACAGGAAATGGTCTTCGCCAAACGTTTGCACAAAGGGAGAAGCATACTTGTTTAAATATCATTATATGTTTGGCGTTAAGATTTCCCTTTATTGCAACTAAGATCCTCGACCATAAAAACAGCCTCAAATCAAAAGTGTGCAAAAGAATTTGGACGTTGACCAGCCAAAATAAATAAATATGAATTGTGTTTTGCAGGAAAAACGTGCTCTCATTCACTTTGTACTTTGTCTTCATCCTACACTTGATCTTTGAGGGTCCTTGACCAAATGTTCTGTTCTCGTGGTTCCAGTTCACTTATTGTCTTGACATGAAAAAGGCTATAATCTGCATCCATCCATAGAAAGTAGTCAAGCAGATCCATATCACAGGAATGTTATCTGTAGTCGGCCTAACACCAGTTTCAGTGGACTTAAATCCCCCCCCCACAGGTTTCGTAAACTCAAAGAATGCCTTTTATTTGCCGTCCACAAGCCTTTTATAATAACACAACAGAACACATAACACATGCCGTTTTGTGGACGCCTTTATCCACGGCGCCTTACAGGACTGTGATTAGATACCTGGTGAGCATCACACTTAACTCTGCCGATGTTATTGCAACGACTGACCCGACGATCTGTGCTCACAATAACTTTAACACAAACACGTGAGAGCCACTGGGCTGTACCTGGAATCTACGTTAGATCCAGAATACCTTCTCTGTTGTGAAAACAGCAGTCGCTTTACCGGTGCGTGATGTAATCACAACTTTTCTGATCTTTTAGTTCTGTACGGCTGCTGGCAGCGAGAGAGCAGTCAGAAATCTTTAAAAGTAAAGGTTTTAATAGTTTTAGTAACTTGAATTAATTCATTTTTAAAATTTTAGGGTAAAGGACAAATCGGGAATTGTTGAAAATATACTATATGTTACATTTTGCACATATAAGGGATGTAAAATATCAATTATATAAAGTGGATATGTGACATAGCATTTAAAAGGCGCATATCTTAACTTTGTGTTTACAAAACTAACTGATGTAAACAGACAATGTTGCCTACTTACCGTATCTAGATCAATATAAAAGTGATTCTAGGTTCCAATCCAGTTTTTAATAACATCCAAACCAAATAATACCAAGGATTACCCATGGCAGTGATTACGTTTTAGTTTTAATAAACTTGTATTAAGGTGCAGAAACTTATTAAAAACCTTTAACTATAACTGGGTGCTCCTAATCTCATTTTTCCAGATCCTGCCTCAGTTGTTGTTTGATGCGCGGAGATTCTTTCACCTTTATGTCCTCAATGAACAGTTTATGTCGTAGCTTTGTTGGAAAATTAGACACAACTCCTAAATGTAAATATAAATCTATTGACATAATGTTATCGCAGAATATTTGGTGTTGAGGGGATGCTGTGAGATGCGAGATAGGTGGAGGTTTAAGTGCTCAGCTTAATCCTCTCCCCCGGGGCCTAGCCTCAGCTGCTGAGCCCCGGCCTTCAGATTTCATTTAGTAAAGGAAGGAAGAGTATCTTGATACGTCTGAGCCTGGCCCAGGGCTTCTCTCAGCTGCCCCTGCCAAGCTGGACGGTTGTGTAATGGCCGGATGTAAGTATGAGTGCGATCGCCATTCAGCCAACTATGGTAGGGTTTCTCGGAGAACACAGGGTTTACGCAACTGGGTCGTGAGCGAGGTCATGGGAGGATACTGTACCCTGTCGTCTGTGTCTATCTTTGGCTGTGGAGGCTGAGCCGACGACAGACAGAGGACGTACAGTGAGACGTATGGGGAACATCTGCTGGTCATCGTCCAACGATGGGAAAGAGATAGCAGGGTGGGCTGCTACTGTTGCTGTGTTACTGTATACACATGTACAAACAAGGCAATGTTTTATTTGTGATCGGACTGGTTGTGTACACAATTAAATTAAGTCTCATGTGTCTGCTAATACGTTTCATACAGGTATGAATAGAAAACATTGAATGCAAGGAAGGTGCATTCAGGTACATCCAATATCTAAAACAAAGTAGCGTTGATTGCAGCAGTGTGGTTAGCTGTGACAGAAGCTCCCCATTAGTTATTACCGCAGTAACAACACAAGACTACACAATACACGATAACATCACATTGGTGTACATGATTTGTAATAAGTAGCTCACCTGGCTCCTTGCAGAACCCTCATATGTCAGAGGTTAGTGTGAAAATGTCCTTCATGGTCTGTTTTTCACACTTTGGCTGATATTTTTGTACACCTGAGGCCGCAAGAGTTTAGTGAGAAGATCTGGTTCAAGTGAGCCATGGTGCTGCTGACTCATGAGGTCCAAAGTGAAAGCCCACGCCTCCGGTCTAAATGAAGCATTAGCGTAATTGGTCGCACGCAGTACCTACTGTGTTGGTTTATTTTTATAATATCAAGATAACTTGAGCAGGCACTCTTATGGTGTGAACCTACCCATGACTCACTGCATCTCAGCACAAAACATCTGCTGAAACTTTATTATAAGCATAATATGAACATTATGGACTTTATTAAATCAGAAACATGATAACCATGAGCCTGTCTCGTCAATTTCCATTCATTTATTGTGGCATTATGACCAAAGTAACATCATTAAGATAGAGAGAGAAGTTTCTGCTCTTACCTTGTCATAGATAAGCTTCTCACAATCCATCCATCTACAGTTTAAAGGGACAGTACAGACTGAAGTATCTGCACATACGTGTAAAATGCTCTTAAACTTGCAGTTTAAACAAAAAGGGAACAGCACAGTGTTCTAGCTCCTTCTGTTTGCAATCCATTTCTTTCTGTCGGCTCTCAGCCCGTACGCAAGCAAGCACGCACACGCACGGCCATAAAAATGCAGCGAGGAATGCTTAGACGTCAGAGCTCTACTAATGTTATGTTATATTTGTTAGTACATCAGCAGAAGGAACATCTGTAGAAAAGTCGACAACTTTTTGTAATGAACGCCTCGGACAAGATTCTCCTATTAATCACTGCAGAAACACAAACATTGTAACTTTGTAAGCTGCAGAACAATCTGTCCGAGGTAACAATACGTTTACAAAAACATTAAACTTTTACGGACTCCATTGTGCAATGGTTTTTCTAATCGTGAACATCATGTTTTACGACGTTTATAGAAAGTTTTATGATGTGTTATTCTTGATACATTACATGGTGTGGACTGCTGAGACTTTCAGTTCAAAACTGTTTTCAATGCATTTACATATCAACGTGGTCTTACTTCATTCAAAAGATTCAAAGGCCTTATTGTCCGATGCACACACTGCATGAGCTTCCATGTGTGACTCTTGTCCATGTTGTGTTTTAAGTTGATCACCTGCAGAATCAATTGGAAAAACTGTAATAGCTACTATTATCTACAGTATCAGCTGTGACCTTTAGTGCAGGTTTGTGTCATCAACTTGCTCCAAGTAGTAGGAATGGAAAAAGAAGACCATCTGTGAAGTACGCATTTCAGTTCAACACACACACACACACACACACACACACACACACACACACACACACACACAAACAACCGACAAACAAGACAACTTTAAAACTGACTGAACTTTGAATGAAGCAGCTAGGAGCAGAAACTGAGCCTGTGTGCAACGCCTAAGGAAACGCTGCCTCAAGCTTTGCCATATTTCTGTTCTCCAAAAGTAAACAATGGTTCATGCCGACACACAGTGAGTCACCTGATCATATGTTGAGGGACCAGTGGTGGGCCGTCAGGGCCAGCAAGGCCTTCTCTGCTGGCCTAAACATCATCAGAATATACATTTAATTTCTATATCTTTTTTCCACAAATATGTATTCAATTATTCCCCATAGTCTATTCTCTTCATTTCATAGCTTTCCTCTTGGTTGCGCTGCTTCCAGCCTCAGATGGAGATTTGGAGGTCTGGCCTTTATGTTAGAGCTTTTATCCAATCATATTTCAGCCATGATGTGTTGCCAGGGTCCAAGAGATCTGCCCTGAGGCCTTCAGAATCAACAGTGCGGGCGCCTCTAGCTTAAAGTGAACGGAGACAAAACTGTGGCGTTAACCAATCAGATTTCGAGTTGGGGACACCGGGGCCAGCTAGAAGGCGTAAGATAACGTCAGCGCGTCCACGTCTTTTGATTGGATACGCACTATTGAGAGGCAGAGCTACGCAGAGCTAGCAAACTTTGAACGAGCTAATTTGTGTAGATTTCTACAAGCTGTTTTTTTTCAACCCACAATGGCTGAAGGAGGAGAAGAGATCGATTTGGTCGCAGATATCATTACAACGCCATTTTCAAGACGAACTTTTCAAGAAAAGATAGACATCGTGAGAAGAGAACGGCCAACCCCGACGCTAGCGAGCCTATCACAGCTGGGAAAAGGGTTTGTCCGCCACTTTCAAATCACTAACTACGAGCGGTACCCCCGGCTCACAGCCTCCGAGAGGCACTGCACATTGTACTGCTGGGAATGCCTGCTATTTACAACTAAATGTTTTGTAAATATTAATATAACTCTGTTGTTAGGATGATGCAACGCCCGGTTGTACTGCGTTTCTGTCTAAATGTATAGTTTCTAGAGCCATGGCGTCATAGTGATGGTATTAAGAGGTGGAATAATTCAGGTAGGACTGTGTAGGACATCACTGAAGGCCTAGGTGTGAAATGCACGGCCCGCCACTGAGAGGGACTCACCTTTCCCAGTCAAAAGCACCAGTTTACTCAAAGTTACTGAATAGTGACTGAATAGTGAAGGTGCAGCCATTTAGTACGTGCACACAAGAAGCCTGGTTCTACAAGTGACTTCAGGTGCGCTAGACTTCAATAGACAGACTTAAGTGAAGTCTATGTAATGCATGTGCTCTTGTGGAAACCATGTTCCTGCTCAAGTGTCTGCATGGCCAAGAAATGAGGCTTCTCCAGCAGAAAACAAAACCCATGAAGTTACATACTGTGTGGTCATTAAGGTGAGTCAAGATGACCTGCACACGCATAACAAGGTTTCTTGTTAACATGATGTTTAAGAAGCTTACTGCAGAAATACAACTGGGTTATGCATGCAAACACACTTAATGAGTTGCTTTGAGTGATGCTTTTTTCTTCCATCTGCTACTAACTAATGATGAGTGAATGTGTTTTAAGCATAGCCTGGTTACACAGTTGAGCTCAGAGAAAAGCCTGACCTCAACCATCCCCCCTTTCACAGACCCCTTCAATAGTCAAATCCTCTTTTGTTGTGTCTGAATGATGTGGTTGTCGACCGCATCTCCGAGGCTCCAACACGACAGTGATTCACACTAAATGAGTCACACAGTGTCTCTCCTTAAATCATCTTACAGTGGGCGTTCGACCTGGTCCCATCTCTGTCACTCAAACAGTTCAGAAACAGAGATAAATGTCAATATTAACAGAAAAACGTAATTCCATCCTTTTGTGAGATTCATGACACAATGGATAAAAACCTTTCCTGCTTCTCAAATTGCTTGTGTTTCAATCCGAACCCATAAACTCAGGAGATATTTGCTGTTCCTCCTTTAAAAAGTACCTTCGTTCCACCAATGTGAGGGTTATTTTTATGCTCTTTTAGCCAATCAGAGATCACTCTGTATAGCTACCACATGCTGGGCTTCCTGGAGAAGTCTGGGATTGTGGCTATGTTGATTAGTGGCTTAGGGACGTATGCAGCTATATATATATATATATATATATATATATATATATATACTTCAGAAACACACCCAAAATACAGACCATTCTGGAAAAGCGGTCGCACGGGATGAAGAGGGAGAAAGAGATAGAAAAACAGAAAGAGTCCACAACATACCGCAGATGTTTCTGTAAATCATTTGATCCGCAGAGAACTGAAAGAAAAAGTGACTTCATTAAGGGTTTGAATGATACCGTATGTGATCTGTTCCTCGGCTGCCAAAGAACAGAACAGCCTCAGACCGTAAACATCTTTTCTCCTCCAGGGCTGCTGGTGTTCAACTTTCAAATTCTGAAACACGCTTCAGTTCAGGAAGTGGCCCGTGATTGCACTACCTTTGGAGAACTGAAGGCTGAACCTGCCAACTGCTTTGGATTGAAGAGGATTCATTGTGGAGTGATTGGTCCCCATGTCGCATACTAGTGGACCTGTGTTTGGACAGTTCTAATCAAATCAGAAAAGACTAAAGCTGCAGACTTGACACTTGGACATGAGTAACACTTCAGTCACAAAAATGTAGACATCATGCATGACTTGGATGTTACTGCTGTGAGACTTGACTTACCTGACAGAACAAACAATCACATCTCAAGTTTTATCTTTTCATTGAAATGATTTGATGTCAAATATGTTAACAGGGTGGTTGAGAAACTGTGCAGCATCACACAAGATCAAATCAAATCAAATCAAATTTATTTATACAGCCCAATATCACAAATTACACATTTGTCTCAGTGGGCTTTACAGACTGTACAGGATACGACACCCTCTGTCCTTGGACCCTCTCATCGCACAAGGAAAAACGTCCTAAAAGAAACCCCATAATTAAAGGTGGAAAAATGGAAGAAACCTCAGGGAGAGACTGAGGAGGGATCCCTCTCCCAGGACGGACAGACGTGCAATAGATGTCGTGTGTACAGGATAAACAACATAGTACAAATACAACATTTGACAGAAAATGATGTTGTGTTGAAAAAGAGAAAGTTTGGATGAATCCAGGAAAATGTCAATAAGGCTTCCCGGTGTCCAGCAGGACCAGGGCAGCAGGCGCAGCCACGATTCATGATCCTGACGTAAACTTTATCAGTGGCAACCTGCCACATGAGAGACAGACACTCCGGGGATGATACCCCGGATGGTGAGTTAGTAACATACATTTACATAAATGCATACAGATAGAGAGGGAGAAGAAGAGAGAGGGAGGGGAGGAGAGAGGAAGAGAAGGAAGAGAGCAGGGAGGTGTCCCCCGGCAGTCTAAGCCTATAGCAGCATAACTAGGGGCTGATCCAGGGCAAACCTGAGCCAGCCCTAACTATAAGGTTTATAAAAAAGGAAAGTCTTTAGCCTGCTCTTAAATGTGGAGAGTGTGTCTGCCTCCCGAACACAAACTGGAAGCTGGTTCCACTGGAGAGGAGCTTGATAGCTGAAGGCTCTGGCTCCCATTGTACTCTTAGAGACTCTAGGAACCACAAGTAACCCTGCAGTCTGGGAGCGTAATGCTCTAGTTGGTTTATAAGGTACTATAGATCAAATCTGGGATTGATATTTGCACAAGACCTCACGTGATAATGTTTACCTCCAGTGGGTGAAGAAGGAGGTCAAACCTGACGCAGCTGGCGTGCATGTTTCCCTTCTGAGTCACTCGGTGAACAACATTTATTTTCTCTTGGAGCTGCATCTCTGGACGCCTCTCTCATAAATGTCATGTTAACCTGACATGTCACCTGTAAAGTACGGCGCCTACGCACCTTTACATCTCAGTGTAAACCACGTCAAGGACAAAGTTCATGTTAGTTCCTCTTCACTGAACTATACTGTTAATGTACCATATTTGCCTTCGTGAGTATTTGTTGTGTTTCATGTTTGTTTACTTTTCTGTTGCTTTCAAACGACAAAATAAATATTCTAAACTATTTCTGCCTCTTTAACACTATTCTCACTTATGGACTTCTTATATTGTGTGTTGGTTCACTCAGTGGGTACAGCACAGATTGAGAGTAAAGGTGCACAAATGATTTTGTTTTGGAATTGTGCATTTCTGCATAACCACAGATACGTTGAATGTCATGAATGTCAACGTTTTTGCAAGTGATGTAGTACAACGAGCAAAGTGCAGAGCAAGTGATGTAGTATATCCTGTCATTTCTCTACCCTCAGCTGTCTTATAAAGACTGAAATGTCAACAGCTATATGTATGGTAAGCGAGCGTGTCTTGGTTTATTTCTCATGCCAAACATTTGGAGAAATTTGACATCTATCCCAAATATTCTCTAAAAAACGTTCTTCTTTTCTTTTTTTAACACTGGGGTGAAAGAGTTTATTTAATTTTACTCTAATTGTAAAGTGGTTTGGTTGAAAGACATCCACTAAACTGCAAACGTCAACCCGTACGAGCACAAGTCCATCTTACTGCGAGCTCTCTCAAGGTCAGTCGGCGGCGTAACCGAGCGAGCGCGACTGATACCGAAGCATCTTTGTTTTGGGAGTTTCTTTGAAATGGACGGACAGAAGGACTGCGGCTCAGTGCCGCCGGAGCTTTGTGCCAGTCGCAGAGGGATCTCAGCCGTGTGCCCAGTGGGATTGTCTGTGGTTCTGCAGCTGCCAGAGAGCTCTGCCCTTCATTCCTCCAAAACTCCATCCAGATCTTAGACTTCTGCCTTTCATTGCCTGCGTGTGAGGTACAGTAAAGCAATACTGCCCTAATCTGGAGTGTGCGAGTCCGTGTGTGTGTGTGCAGTTTTGTTACAAGCATTTGAAGCACTGCATCCTGAAGTGTATGCACAAGTAAATGTGTTTACATGTTTATAAGTGATTATGTAAAACTGCAGTTTATATGAGTATTTATGAGATACAGAGCAAACAGAATAATCCTCACAGTGTAAAAGCCTTTTGGTGGAGAACATATTCTTTATTTCAACAGGTGGATATAGGTAGGCTGCAGAGTATAGGGATTAATAACACATCTATACGCTGTCAGCATAGCGACACATGACCAAGCTGATTCTAACCATATTTGGTTCAGGACGACTTTCCTTCCTTAAATGAAATAGATGAAGTGTTCAGGCCACAGCTGCAATGTCACAGGAATGCAGTTTGTTTATCAGTTTTTACGTCACCTTTTATGACCACCGATGCTAACTAATGTCGGGTATGTGGAAGAAATGTAAATGTTTTACTCACACTATCGATGTCTGAAGAGAGTCCGCAGCGTGTCCGGGGGACTCAGCGGTCAGAGCAGCAGCATTGGCTCTGTGCCTGCTTGGAATTTAAAGTTTTTACTCAAGGGCACTTCAGCCGGGTGGAAGAATGTCTCTGTATAACCTGCAGGCCAGCTGCTGACCCAAACATCTTGTTGACTTTATTTTTTCTGATGAAATCCAGAAGAAATGTTCAGCTCTGACTTCGCAATCACTTTCAATTATTTGTTACTGCGGCATCTTTTGAGGGGAAATGTTGGCCGAGCTCGATTTATTATGATTATAAACTATAACAAATGTTGCTACGGCTTGACCCTACGGGGATTCTGTGAAGTTGGAGATAAAAACATTTCATTAGTGAGTGAAAAGTTTCACAAAGTGTTTTTTTATCATAACAGCAACATTAATAACCATGCATAATTAGTTTCATCTCTTCTCTGAGTCATGGGATTCCTGCACACAACTCAACGTAATGAGTTACAGAGTACAGTCCCAGTATTTGATTCATCATCGAGGCAACTGTTGATTTTGGATATGATGTGTGTTTCTGAATGCAGTATATCACTGGATATACCGCAGAGCGCTCTGGACCATTTCTCTTCTGAAGTGGAAATGTTTACAAGTTTTAGTTCGGGGGGGGGGGAGGGGTGTCCAAAAACTATTACCTCAGATCTGTTTAATGTCGTCCTGGTGCACTCGATGCAAATTCGCCTGTTTTGACTGAGATTAAATCCAAATCAGGTACTTAACACAGATACGATCTCAGGGAAGTATCACTTCACCTCGCGGGGAAATGTTCTCGGCAGTCGGATTTCACAGAGTATCAGATATGGCTGCAAGGCCGAGCGTGGGCCTCCCTCCTCACATGCTGCACTCGGAGACTTTTAGTGGCATCTAGAAGTGAGGTCGCAGATTGTAACCAACTCTCGGCTCACCCCTCCCTTTACAAGTGTGTTGGAGAACCTACAATGAACTTCAGATGTAGCACGAGCCCTTCATATCTACAGTACATAGGTAGTGGGTCTGAATGGGCCTCCACAGGCTCTTGTACCTGCTTGCAAAGGGGGGGATGTATATTCAGTTTGTTTGTAATCTGCAACCTCACCACTAGATGCCACACAATCCTGCACACTGGTCCTTACACTCAGATTAGATTAGTTTCTCTTTAGTTTGTCTTTTGGGGAACGATTCCCTGCAGTCATATTTCCCCAGGTGTGATTTACGGTGTTGATTTTGATGAGATTTTTAAGAGCAGCAGAAGGCTGCACATCAGCATCAGTACATATCTCCACAAGGTGGATGTTACTTCGGGGGCTACCACTCGAGGAGCACATGAATGCACCATTGGCCTTGGCCGAGGTCTGCGCTCTCCGAGTGCCAGTCTGCTTTAATTGTGTCGGTGTCTCGACAGCAGCAGATATAAAAGTTGTTTTTTATTTTAAGATCCTCGTTTCAGTGTGAAAAATGTTGTAGCAGACAGATATCTTGCAAAAGAACCCCATGGGGGCTTTATCTTCACAGGGGTGTTACACCAATACTTTAATCCTTTAGTTAAAGCGCACACACACACACACACACACACACACACACATACACACACACACACACACACACACACACACACACACACACACACACGGTCCTGTGTGCAGCTGAGCGGAAGGATGAGAGAGGCAGAGGACAGGAGGTAAAGAAAGAGAAGAAGATAGTTCCTGACACTCAGAGCTGAGTCATCGACTTCACGCCTCGCTGCAAGTGTGTGTGCTGTGGTGTCCTCGGGGCGCTAACACATACATGCGTCACCACAAATATGTACACACACAAACCGGCACTTTGTCGGCCGAGGTCGACCTCAGATCCAGGTGTGGGAGTGTGAGGTCAGCACATAGATCAAATTCCATGTCCTCTTTCTCAGCCTGAAGCAAACTTCACTTTCTCCGCATCAGGTCGTCTCTCTCCTTCGCTGTTAATCATTCAGAGCAGGGACATGTAACAATGTTAGAGATGCATCAATGCCATAATATCAAAGGCTACTCTGTGGATTCTGAAGACCTGCAAGAATAAATGTGTGTGACCAGAGAAGCAAAGGTTCTGTGAAGGACTGTGGTCGGGATTCTTTTATCAACCAACATGCACTTAAGTTGCTCTAGCTGATGGTACATTATGAAACATATAGGATTTAAAGAAACAAATCTTTAAGTTAAAAAAGGGGAAAGTTTGCAAACTTTGGGACTCAAAGCTTAAGTTCTTAAAAACCTTTTAACACTGATGATGCGTAAGTGTCTTAAAAAGAAAATATCACAAACTCAAATAGAAGCAGACCTTTCAAAGTGTCTTCGTGTAAATATGTCCGACAAACTCGTGTCCAGAACTAACTTTTTGTGAACATTTTGTGAGCACATTTAATAAAAGAAATCAAATGAAAACAAAGAAGCAACAGGTGAACATTCAGAGACAGAGAGAAAGAATTAACTCTGCTATGTTCGGCCAAGTTATTCCTCTCTTCTTCTGCCATTTCCTGTTTCTCTCATTATTAACTGGAGATGCTACGTTCCAATACACTGGACCGGTATCAGAGCTGATACTGACCTCATTAAACAGATTGAGTATCAGCCACACATGACTGATCTTGATCACTGGCAATGTACAACTGCAGAAACATTTAATTATAAGAAAATGCTGCACAGAAAAATACTATTTTCCAATCATTTCCTACATGCTCACATCCGTATTTTCTACAGCTACATACATCTGTTTTTATTCCTCAGGTTGATTTGATAAACCTCTTCACACGGAATAATAAGAACTGGATGTTTTCTCCTTTGCTTCGACACATTACTGGACACAGCTGAATGATAAACTACAAGTTCTGCCAAAAACAACTGCGACTCCTCCCTAAACGAAGCTTTACTCTGAAATTATGTTTTGTTATCTTTTACATTATTTGGTTTTAATTCCGTCTCGCTTCTTGCCTTCGGCTCAGAGTTCAGGTCGGTGTGTTGGAACACCTGATGACAGGTGCTGGTACTACCTGTCTCACCGCGCAGCACTGTCTCAAGATAATGCAACAAAATATGCAGATGATGAAAACACCTTTTAATTAATTTATTATACACAAGACTTGCCAGGCATGCACATTATAAGTTATTTTCTTCTGATTATCTTTCCTAGTAATTGAGTACTTGTTTAGCAATCATAAAATAATAAAAGATTCCTAGTTATAATTTTCCAGAGCCCAATTTGACGTCTAAAAAAGCAGCTTTAATCTGTCTGCAGTGCAGGAAAATGTGCCTCATTAGCACTCTGAGCTAGCTTCTCTAGCCTGCATCGCTAATACTCCATTGGCAGTGAACCAGAGCGCTAGTAAATGCTCACACAGGCAGAGCCAGAACTTGCAGGCTGATGGTGGCTATAAAATAAATGAATGAGACTCTCGATCACGTGTCTGCTCTGTAGCTCCTGGTCTCCAACAGCTATGAATCTGCTCCTAAAATGAGGTCAGGGACCTTCTGTAACAACAAACAATGTCTTGTATGAAATCAAGTCCATAAAATCCAGCATCAACTGAAAGATAAACATTAGAGGATTATGTCGTAAAGTTTTTGTATAAACAAGGAGCTTTCAATGACCACTGCTTTGCACAACATTGAGGTTTTCCAAACAAACTCCAGGGACATCTGTTCCAGAGCCGAGCACCCACGGGTGGCATTCATGTCAGTTGCTGGTTCAACCTGTTATCTTCAGTTCAGTACAAAACTTGGCAAATACCAGCAATGTTTATTGGGTGAGAAGCTTTAAAGCTAACCAGCAGGTATCATATCATCACCGCTTCAGTTGCTTTCACTGCATTTAAAGAAGCATTTAAAAACACACTTCTAGTTCCAGTTGACACAGCTCTACTGGTGTTAGCAACTTACATACATATAATAATATACATACATACAATACATTGTATTTAGTACTCACAGGAATAAAAGACACTTAATGCTGTACAGGAATCTTCTGGACGTTGTCCTCCGTCAAAGTCTGCTTGCACTGATATGCTTTATTTTTCTGATGCTTTTCCTGGACCTTGAGAGCCAGTAAGGGGGGTGAGTACTCGGCTATATATACGCTTTAGTTTTGGGTGAACTATTCCTTTAGGATGCACTCCACCTAATTGCAACGTCCCCGGTTTCATTCAGTTCATTTTTCAGGTTTTATTCCTTTCTGTCTTTAAAGTTGCAGCCAAAAAAACAACATAAAATGCCTAAAAATAATATAATTAAAAAAAGAAAACTTGTAGTCACCACTCTTTCCTGAAAGACGTGAAGTGTGTCAACACTGTTGTCTCTCTGCAGCCGTCTAAAAACAAACCCAGATGACGTTCCTCTTTGATTATAATCAGCTGCTGCAGTCTGATAGTAAACAAGAGAACAACGGTCACATGTTTGCGTCGTCTTCTCAGTCACCGCATGGAAAGAGAGATTCCTTTCTCTTTCTCTTCCTCTGACTTTCCACTTTGTTTCATTCCGGTTCCAGTCATCCACCATGAAGAGCAGTAAAACGTTCAGTGAGGAGAAACACGGTACCAAGATGATGTGGCATCAATCAAGTATTGCAGCCTTGAGCTATCCTCACGATATCCTGCATCTGTCTTGTATCATATCCTCACTTGAACTCGCACATCATAAAAAACTCAACTTCCTATAAACCAGCTTTTAACTGGAACGTTTCTTTTACATTCTCACAGGAGAAGGAAGAAGCTGCAACAGAAGCTACAATACAAAGTGTGACTTCTCTGCTATGTGGAGGTTATTTCAAACAGAAAGGTTTATTTTATGGGATGCTGGAATTCTTACACTGGATCTCTGGAAGTTTACTTTATTTCTGACGGATAAGATTTATTTATTTGGGACCTAAAGGCACGTTTTGCAGAAATTGGATCTGGATGAATATGCAGTGTGATGTCAGTATGAGTCATTAGCAGCAGCTTCACACATCCGTATCACAACTTCTCCTGCAGAGGAGTTAAAGCCTCCTGCAGTTTGAAAAATGCAACTTGAGACACTCTGCCAATAAGTCTCTGATTCTTCCTGTACCTGTGTTCTGAGCTGTGTCCCATTCATAAAGACACCTGAGAGGTGTTGCAGATAAAAGCGTCCCTCCGCTGCAGCATCGTCACACTAACCACAACGTTGGCTGCAGAGCTGCTGCGGTGGTTTGAAGAGTGCTCCGCCTCGGGCTGAGGGATTATCTTGTGTTTGTCGGGAGATCTGTGATAATGGTGACTGGCATGAGACTCACATTCTTTAGACGTATCACCTGTGTGAGTTGGCTCACGTCTTTCTTTAATCTAATTATGTGAAGTACAGCAGGAAACATAAGTGCCCCATTGTACTTGTTTGTTTTCCTTGTCGTATACATGATAATAGTTTTTAAGATATCTATTGCGCATGTTATTATACTCTCTGTCGACAGTATGCACGTTGTTGGGTTTTTATTCCATGTTGAGTTCAGTTGCACAGTGATAAAGATACGATCATGAAACAAAGTACAATATTCCTTTATGTATATCATAAAACAAAAAAGAAAATAATAATAAATGCAGAAAGAGGCCTGCATAAAAACAGAAGAAATGAAGAAAGCCATATAATGCTGCTTTACTAGCATTTATTTGAGGCTTAATCCAACCCATTTCTAAATCATGGTTTTCCTGGACCCGCCTGATCATTTCCACAACAACACGTAACACCAAGACACAAAAAGCTTTCAAACGAAAGGCAGAAACAGGAAAAATAAAGAGAATGCACACGTGACACACCTTGTGTGAAGGAGAGTGATGGCGGTGTGCAGGCCAGCTGCTGGGAAACATTGGTAACATCTGCGGCTCTGCTTTCACTTACATAAACTTTAGATACGATCAAACTGAGCCCCATGAGGGACATTTATCACTCTGATTGACAGCAGACATACTTGCCTGGATGAATGACTCCTGCAACCCCCGCCCTTCCCACACACACACACACACACACACACATACTCACATAACACACATATCGGCCCAATCCCAGCTCAGGAATGTTTACCTGCTGGGGAGCCTTGATTCTTGCTTGTCTGACCATCTCTATGGTCCACTCTGAGAAGTCGGGGTCAGCCAAGAGTTCATCTCACATCCAAAAGGAGCTTTCACGTCGATTTGGCAAAATAACGAATGAGGCATGCATTCTTGTGTACATTTGCGTATTATTTTCCACACTTCATCTCCCCTGAACCATACAACTAGGCGGTCATCACGTTCTGTACCATGTGCATGCAAATTTGACTTTTGCAACAGTTGAAAATGAGCCTTGTAGACAAAACTGGCACATCCACAGTGCTGTTGATCAATGTGCATTGTCCTTTAGAATAATTAACAATAAAATACATTTAAAAACTGCTCTGCCAGCCCAGCTCTGCAGGTCTGGTGCACGGCGAGGTGAGCCAAACAAATCTACACCAAACAATGAACAGATATTTGGCTATATTCTCTTGCCAGCAAATAAGCCAGGAAGGGTGCACTGGAATCTTATCACTGAACTAGAAATACAACAAATATTGTTTTATTTGGTTTGGCGGTCTACGTTCACTTTCATTTGCCAACTTGAATTGTAAAAGGTACCTTCAAGGCCTATCGAGAGACATTACAGTGCTATCAGTGTAACTCAACAGAGATTGGGAAAGGTTACTGAAAGGTGGATTACTCTGCACGCTTTTAGCTTGTAGTGACACATAATAGCAGATTATCTGCTTCCAATACTGGATTCAGAACACTTTCCTGTCTCTTCACTGCAAAACACTTAAAAAAGACATTTTATAATCAATAAAACAGGAGCTGTGTTTATTTTCAAAGTGTCCAACGACCACTGTGAGATCTGAGTATCTTCAGTATACTAGCTAACAGACTTTCGCTCCCCAGATGAAATCCACTGAAGCACCTGCATCAGGCAGACATGTAGCTTCAGTGTGTGGTCAGGCTCTGCACACATGAAGGCTACATGCTACTGTATTAACTCTGACGCCCCAAAACAAGCCCTCTTTCTCTCAGTGTGTGTGCTCTTGCTCAACACAGGGTCGAGAGTTATTTGCAGCTGACTTAAGGGCCCCATGCATCAGCAGACTCCCTGTCTCTCTGACGTCGAGTTAGGGGGTCCATCTCAGTCCAACATTTACACGCTCTGAAGAGGTGAAGAAGGAACCAGGAAATGTAAATGTGCCATTATCTCCAAACAATTAAAGGGGAACTCCACCTAAATTGAGAATTCCAATATGCTATTTCTATGGCCTGGGAACATTTGATCAATATTTGTGTACATGAGGTATTCTGTCTCAAAGCCAGAGACCAGAGAAGAACTCAAGCTTGTGATATGAAGTATAAAGTCTGGAGCTGCTACACAGACAATGAATGGGCGATATTGTTTTCTTTTTTATACCCAAACGAGTCTTATTGTATTTTATGACACAGAATCCTCGATTCTGATTGGTCAGTTTCAGATTTTATACATGATGACATCACACATTTGAGTTTTAACACACTTTAACATATTTGTTTATGTTCACTAATATTTTTAGACCGTCTTAGACCATAGGAATAACATGTATGACCTTTGAACTTGTAGTTCCCATGAAAAAAAAAAAAATCTCTTCACCTCCTCTCCTGTGCACAGTGAATGTGTGTGTCGTCAGCAGCATGTGTGTGTGTGTCCTCTCTTCCTCATGCACTCACACAATTGATTATCCATCTGCAACCCTCTCTGTGTGGCTGTCTTCCTATCTGCTGCGTGACTCACATTTAACCTTTAGTCCTTCTTCTTCCCCCTCCACCCCCTCCTCTGACAGTGACATATTTGTTACTGCTCATCCTCAATCTCTCCACAATCAGCTCTTCCCAGCACAAAGCAATGATCATCTGCTCTCTTCATTTCAAGCCCAGATCCCGCTGTGCCATTTGTCGATGACTAAATAATAATGACGTGTAAATATTTAAAGACGTCATGGCTAAAGGAAGGCTGCAAATGGGGAGGGGAGGGGGGGTGTGACTGACAGCTTAGCTGACATCCAAGCACGTCATCTGAGGCATCTTCATTATCATCTAATATAATCATTTTAGTTTGAAAGAGACTTAAAGAGACTGGGTGTTGTTACGAGTGCAACAGATCAGAAGGTCAGCCTGGTGTTAAGTCATTAAACTCTTTTTAAATACAACACTTGCACATATGTACACAGAAACAATTATTGGTCTGCGTAATCATTCGTCCTGTCCATACTGACGGAGTGACTCCTGGTACAGATCTAATGTATGAGATGGAGATGGGGGAGAACATTGAAGTGTATGCTTCCTCTTGTTTCAGTGGAGTTTTCTTGCTGAACTGCCATGAAGTGATAACATTAGTAACGAGGGAAATGCTGGCCCATGATTTCAACCGGATGATATTAGATATGATTAACTAAACCCTGAACCTGCATCACTTTCAAATCAAATCAAATTAAATCAAATTTATTTGTATAGCCCAATATCACAAATTATACATTTGTCTCAGTGTGCTTTACAGACTGTACAGGTTACGACACCCTCTGTCCTCAGACCCTCTGTCCTTAGACCCTCGCATCGCACAAGGAAAAATTTCCTAAAAGAAACCCCAAAATTAAAGGGGAAAAAATGGAAGAAACCTCAGGGAGAGCAACTGAGGAGGGATCCCTCTCCCAGGACGGACAGACGTGCAATAGATGTCGTGTGTACAGGATAAACAACATAGTACAAATACAACATTTGACAGAAATTATGTTGTGTTGGAAAAAAAAAAAAGAAATAGAAAGTATGGATGAATCCAGGAAAATGTCAAAAAGGCTTCCCGGTGTCCAGCAGGACCAGGTCAGCAGGCGCTGTCACGATTCATGATCCTGATGTAAACTTTATCAGTGGCAACCTGCCACATGAGACACAGACACTCCGGGGATAATACCCCGGATGATGAGTTAGTAACATACATTTACATAAATGCATACAGATAGAGAGGGAGAAGAAGAGAGAGGGAGGGGAGGAGAGAGGAAGAGAAGGAAGAGAGCAGGGAGGTGTCCCCCGGCAGTCTAAGCCTATAGCAGCATAACTAGGGGCTGATCCAGGGCAAACCTGAGCCAGCCCTAACTATAAGCTTTATCAAAAAGGAAAGTCTTTAGCCCACTTTCCTCTAGGAAATGCTGATTATTGTAATAAAATATAAGAATTTGTGCAATTAGTCTAAATACTGTTAATGCTTTCCTCCTGGAATAAAACAAATACGAATATCTATAATATTTAGAAACTCTCCCAGTTTTAAATACTGGCACACATTCCCAACCCAGAGCTTTATTGCAGCGCACACATTTCCTTCACCCTGTAAATCTGCTCTCTGACACATTAACCAGAAAACTGACCCAAATATGGACAACTGTAAGATTAATACTTCTGTTAAATCAGCTCCATCGCCAGCTCTTCACTGGGTAAAAACAAAACAACTGACTCAAAATATCTTTCTGCATGTGTGTGTGTGTGTGTGTGTGTGTGTGTGTGTGTGTGTGTGTGTGGGCTGCTGTAAATGCAGGTTATTAAATTAAGTAATTCCACATATTTCCAGAGCATATCATTTGAAAATATTCAGTGGTAAATGTGCGGTCAGTGGAGAAAAACATCCCTCCTGCAGAGAGAGATGTATTATTTACAGTTCTCATTAGAGTAGGAATAAAATATCACAGATGGGTAAACACTCTTAAAGGAGGAGGCAGGGTCATACAAACCCGACGGAGAGAGCGAGAGCAGATGAAGTGGAGGAGCGAAGGTGATGAAGAGGGTGCGAGAGAGGACAAGAGACAGAGCGAGAGGAGGGAACGCAGTCCTGAGGCTTCATGCCAGATGTCCAATCACTCATTTAACTCCTTTGCAGAGCCTGCAGCTCACTAACTAACGTAAAGTGGTGAAGACATTAGTTGTCAGCGCTGTCATCAGCACACTTAGGACCAATAAGGATTCATCATGTGGAGATCTTCTCCTTAAAAGAGCATCGCATTGTGTTTGATAAGAGGATGAGCCACGGTGGTGATTTGTCCAAATGTAATAAGAAAAGGTGGTGATGGGAAGGGAGGTTGATGAATTACGTTTTTCCTTGAAATGTATGCTTGAATTATTTGTGCTGACAGGAGGAAGCCCACATGGTTGAGATACATTTATTATGGATCGAGTGCAACAATAACATTCACAGATTTAACATCAACTTTCTCCATCTAAACAGAGCTGAGTGTAAACTGCTACGACTGCGGCCACTCTGACTCCTTTTACCAGAGACAGAATAAGTATAGAAGAGATGAGGCACCAGGGAATCAGGACATTTAATACAGTAAAGATGGCGGCACCAATTAAAACTTACCTTGCACGACAGAGAGATTCTCACAATATGGCGGGATGATGCAGGTTACGAGATCGCATTAAAACACATCAGATTTCAAGTTTTTAACATATCTTCACAATCATTCAAAGCACTTTACAACACGTCAACATTCACACACACTCACACAGTTGGCCATTTGGGGTTCACTATCTTGCCCAAGGACACTTCAACCTGCTGACTGCAGAGGCTGGGGATCGAACCACCGACCCTCCCACCACTGGACGACCACTCTACCTTCTACCCAATGCCTTTTGTATCCAGGCCAATAAACGTCCTGTGTGCAGCTACGGGTGTGGTTTGGATTTGTGTGATGTGACGAAACGGAGAGGTTTAAAACAACAATGGCGGCTCCGAAAGAGGTTAGCGTAGATGCGTAGATGCTGTAACAGCCTCGGTTATATCAGAAAAAACTGCATTGAAGGATTTTTCTTAATGGTAAAGATGTTATTTCCAATTGACAGATGGTCCATCC
>NC_041375.1:23078354-23083354 GCF_900634415.1 Cottoperca gobio
GATTCAACGTCAGGCTGCATTACGTCTCCTCGGCTTCAGACAGTGGTCGTGACACGGAAGGTTGTGAAGTCTGAGACGTCAGTGTGGCGGCAGGAGGTATTAGACCAGCTGTATCAGGAGGGATTATGTCCCACTGACCCTGTGGTCCTAGTTTAGAGAGTAGGAGGAGGAGAGGAGGTGAAGGGAAATGAGGATCAGGGTAGAGCGACAGACAGAGAAGAGAGGAGGGTTGACAGTTAGAGAGGGAGGAAAGGAGGGAAGATGAAAAGGAAGGAAGGGTAGGAAAAAAGCATAACATTTTGATGAGATGGCATCTGGCAGGCTTTGACCACCCCTCTAACAACTTTCACAACTACAGTGAGAGAGGTAGCTCCCTCTGCTGCTGCACCTATGAATACACTAAGACAACCAAAGTGGACGGACTGCACCTTTACTTATTGACCACTACAGACTCATAAAAGTTCAGTGTGACAACAGATGTGTGAGACATGATGTTACACTATCAAATGTGAAGCATGTGTTGCAAATAAAAAAACTTCTCTCAAACAATAGATAATTAGCAAAAGGTAAAAGTTTTTTCTTTAATGCTTGTTAGAACAACAGTCATGACTATTTTAACATGAAGCACTTTGATGGTACAGTATTTTGGTGGGGGGGGGGGGGGGGGTGAGCTGCCAGGTAAGTCATTAATGGTGACAATTATGTCATACATTTCTAAAAATCTGCGTTGTGTTTCATGACTACCTGCACTCTCCATATTCAAAAAATTGTAAACATTTCAGTGATGGTGGGGATACAGTAGTGACTGAGGAGCCAAACACTGCGTTTCTATAGCAACACCACCAAACACTACAAAGAGGGAGAGAGAGAGAGAGAGAGATAGATAGGGACAGAGAGAGAGAGAGAGAGAGAGAGAGAGAGAGACACAGAGAGAGAGAGAGAGACAGAGAGAGAGAGATAGATAGAGACAGACAGAGATATAATATAAAATATATAAATATATATATAGATATAAAAATATACATTTATAAATAACAACTCTATAAAAATATAAAAATTATCCAATAAAAACCTGTGCAAAGTGTAAACATTCATTGTTCACAGTGCAGATAATATTTTTAAAACACCAACGTTCTTTAAAAGTGTCGAGATCCCCGGTATGTTTGTGAAACCTAAAATCGAGCCAGAGTCTTGCCCTGATATTGCACAGCCACACTGTCTTGGCCTCCTGCCCCTCTCTGTTCTCAACTCTGTTTTTCCTGCTAATGTATATGGCCATTTTTGCCTCTCCCGAGAGGAAATTTAGGAGCTGCCACTTTTCTTTGTTGTCTTTTTTGTAGGCAGCTCCCATGATAAAAACACTCTCGGTAAAAACTACGTTAAAAAGACTAAAAACAAATGTTAAAAGAGAGAAGAACTCTGTGAGTCTCTTACACTCAGTAAAAACATGGAATACAGTCTCACGTAGGTTGCAGAAAGGGCATTTGTTAAAAACAGCGGGATTAATAACGGCGATAAAAGCGTTACAAGCGACGGCACCATGTAAAATCCTCCACTGGAGGTCGGCTGTCCGCTTTTTGAGGGGAGGTTTGTAAAAAGACCCCCACTGTGGGCTTGGTCCACTTCCTGAACCCAGTCTGTTGCTCCACACAGTGGAGGGTCTGCTGCACAGGCCTTTCTTGTGGATGCTTTTGACACAGTTCATATATAGAGTCTTTTTGTCGGCTCTGTGCAGCGTCAGTCCTGCCGGGTTAATGACCTTGAGCAGGGGACCGGTCAGTTCTCCCAGCCCTGGGCTCAGGTTGATCTCTGGAAAAGGGTCTGCTGGGTCTGGAGAAGCCTTCCCGTCACTGTAGTCTTTTATTATTATCTTCTCCTTCCCCGATAGCCTCTGGCTCCACAGCTCCAGAATCCTCTCAGCCACTCGAACGGAGGTCAGACCCAGCAGCAAGCCCAGGGCTCGGGCATCACTCAGCGCCGGCCCCACTGCATCCACCAGTTGCTGCAGGCACAGGGTTCTGGACCTGCAGAGCGCCACCATCAGGCTGGGTGTGCTGCTGCTGCTGACGTCCAGCCTGGCTCTGTAAATTAAAGGCTCCTTCAACAACCAGTGCAGAGAGTCCGACATTGGACACCTTTTATGATTAAAAAGGGCCCAAGACTTAAAAACACCCTGATAAAATGGAGGCAGCCCATTTAACTTTAAAAAATTAGAATCAGTTAAAAACAGAGCAGCATCCAGCCCCAGGTTATTTACACGTCTGAGAATGCAGCTGGTCACATCTCTCCACACCAAATCAGCCGGGCCGGTAAGATATTTTTGTAAAAACTGAAGTCTAAAAGTGGCTGTTCGGCTGGCCAGGTGGACAAGGCCCTGTCCCCCCTCCTCTCTGGATAAAAACAGCACCCCCTGTGGCACCCAGTGTAGACCATCCCAAAAAAAATCTACCATTTCTTTCTGCAGTTTTGCTAAAAGGCCAGAGGGAGGGTCTACACAGGTCAGACGGTGCCACAATTGGGATGCTACAAGGTTGTTTAAAACCAAAACCCTACCTTTAAAAGACATCTGAGGGAGCAGCCACTTCCACTTGGAAAGCTTTCCCTGAATCTTTTCTGTGACGTTCTCCCAGTTCTTCTGGACAATAATTTCTTTTCCTACAAATACTCCGAGATATTTCAGGCCGTCATTTCTCCAGGTGAGGCTCTGGGGAAGAACTGGGAGACCGCCACGCCACTCCCCGACAGCGAGGGCCTCACTTTTCTTCCAATTTACCTTCGCTGCCGATGTTACACTAAAACTATCTACTATATCTGTTAAAATGTCCGCATCTCTCTGGCTTTTAATAAAAACAATAATATCATCTGCGTATGCGGATAAAACAAATCTGCTATTAAAACCAGGTAAAACCAGACCTTGTAGGCTGGAGCGTATTTTGCAGAGGAGAGGTTCCAGGGAGAGCGCATAGAGCATCCCCGACAGAGCACAGCCCTGCCGGACCCCTCTACACACTCTAAAAGGAGCACACAGAGTACCATTAAACTTCAGCACACTCTCAACTTCACTGTACAACACCTTGATCTTGCCTATGAAACCAGCGCTGAACCCAAACTTCTCCATTACTTTCCAGAGGAAGTTGTGTTCAACGCGGTCAAAAGCCTTTTCCTGGTCTAGAGAAATCAGACCAGTATCAAAGCCCAATGAGCTGGAGACCTCCAAAACATCTCGAATTAGGTAGACATTTTCTACCATGGACCTGCCGGGCACACAGTAGGTCTGGTCCCGGTGGATGACCTGCTCCATAGCCCCCCCCAGCCTGGTGGCCAGAGCTTTGGACAGAAGCTTGTAATCCACACACAGCAAAGACACAGGGCGCCAGTTTCCGATGTCCTGCAGGTTTCCTTTCTTGGGCAGGAGCGTTATCACGGCCCTGCGGCAGGACATCGGCATGGAACCAGAGGCCAGACTATCGTTAAAAACATCTAAAAGATCTGTTGCTAAAATGTCCCAATATGCTTTAAAAAACTCAACAGTGAGGCCGTCGATGCCGGGAGCCCGCCGTCCTTGCATTTTTTGCAGAGCAGCCTGTAGCTCCCGTGTGGTCAACGGCCCCTCCAGCTGTGAGTTGGTTTGCTCTGCTACCTGAGGTAGTCCCCCTAAAAACCCCTCTAAAAACGTTTCCTCCCCCTCGTACTCACTCGAGTATAGGGAGGAATAAAAACTCACAGCCCGTGTTCTGATCTGGCTTGGTTCCGTTATCTCTTGCCCTGTGACTGAGAGCAGTGAGTGGATTACCCTCTTCTGTCCGTTCTTCTTCTCCAGGCCGAAGAAGAAACTGGATGGAGCATCCATTTCGGTGGCGTTTTGGAACCGGGACCGGACCAGTGCGCCCTGGACTTTAACGTCTAGCAGGTCGGCTAATGCCATTTTTTTTACTTTGAGGATTTCAATATATCCTCGATCTCCTGTGGACTCACTTATTTGTTCTAGTTCCACTATATCACCCTCCAGGTCTTTCATAGATCTGGTGATGTCATGTGTGACATTGAGGGTGTGCTGCTGACAAAGCATTTTAATTTCAGTCTTACCATGGTCCCACCACTGCCTAAGACTGTTAAAATCACTCTTCCTTTGCCTAAAAACACTCCAGAAATAAATAAAAGCTTCTCTAAAATTTTTATCAAATGTTAAAACTGAGTTAAAGTGCCAGTATGCGCTTCTTGGCAACACATTTCTTATAAAAACATTACATAAAAGCAAAGAGTGATCGGTAAAACCAACAGGTATAATATTACACATTTTAAAAATGTTAAAATGATGTTTAAAACAATAAATACGATCTAACCTGGCAGAGGAAATCCTATTCCCTCTGCAGTGGGACCATGTGTATTGTTTAGCCTCTGCGTTCATCCTCCTCCATACATCCACCAGACCATGAGAGCGGACCAGCTGCCTCAGAACATGCTGGGACGCTGGATGCGGCTCTGCGTGGTTCCGATCTAAAAAAGCATTTTCTGTACAGTTAAAATCCCCCCCCAAGAATAAAAAATCCTCCGAGGCACAGCTATTTAAAACATCATTAATTTTTTGTAAAAACAACTTCCTCTCTGCACCGATTGTTGGGGCATACACATTTATAAAAACAGCATTAAAAAGGTCAAACCGGGCTTTTACTAAAAGCAACCTCCCCTCGATAAAATGCTCGACCTCCAGTGAGACTGGAGTAAAAGATTTGGAGAAGAGGAAGCCCACTCCTCCACTAAGAGATGTGTTGTGGCTTAAAATGACTTCCCCTTCCCACTCCCTCCTCCAGTCTATCTCGTTAGAGCCGTCGCTGTGCGTCTCCTGTAAAAAAAGGACATCAATGTGTTTTAATTTTGCAGTTTCATAAATTTGTGTCCTTTTTTTAAAAACTCTGGCTCCGTTCACATTTAAAACACCCACTTTAAAAGTATCCATGGCTGACATGTTAAAATAAGAAAAAATAAAAACAAATAAATTA
>NC_041375.1:23093354-23183354 GCF_900634415.1 Cottoperca gobio
CAACAACAACAACAACAACAACAACAACCATAAAGCACAAACACTGAAGTGCAATAGCATCCCTCACTCTGGAGGGAGACTGTGCTAATCAGATTAGCAGGGTTAGAGGGTCTGGAAGGTGGAGGAGGGGTCTGAGTGTGCGTGCGCGCGTGTGTGTGTGTGTGTGTGTGTTTGTGTGTGTGTGTGTGTGTGTGTGTGTGTGTGTGTGTGTGTGTGTGTGTGTGTGTCCAACAAGAGAGCAGATGTAACAAGCCAACAGCAAGGCTCAGACCGTCTGTTTCTCTGATTTCTGTCTCAGCATCTCTCTGTCTGTCTGACTGACTGAGTGTGTCTCACTGTTTGTCTGTCTCAGGCGGGTGGGGTTTAGGACACAGAGGTATCTGACAATGTTGGTAAGGTGGCAGCGTAAAGGGTTACTTCACCTAAATTAAAGAAATTACAGTCAAATTCATCTTTAACTTTTAAAATTGTGTGTTTTATATCTTTTCGTTCTGTATTTTGTAGTCCATACCATCCACATTCACCTCCGAAGACATCAGCTAATTACAGAAACTGGAAATAACTTTGGTCAAACCTTCCGACCCGACAGGATGACCGATTACATGAACTGTTTTCAACAAGCTCTGGTTGTACTTTAGTTGTTAGAACCTGTTTGAATCAAATCTAAATACTCAAAACAAAGGAAACATTTGACATTTTACAACTTTCCGCACACTAAAGTGACCCGGATGTGATTGGTTCTTAAATCAAGCCTTAGAAAATGTCATCCCGCTCGAGCCAGCTCTGGTGCAGTCAGTGACCAGCGAAGCCACAGTTTCCATCTCCAACACAATGTTGTTTAGATGTCTTTCCTCCCTCTCCTCCACCTGAGTCACTCCCTCTCACCGCAGGCTTTTGTCTCCGTCTGGTTCTCCCAGGCTGCCTCCGTCTGTCCCCTCCACATGTCTCCACGGCATGAGCCGCCTCGGCCTCGCTGCGCCGCAATGTTTAGACAAACTGAAAGAGACAGAGACACACTGGCGGTGAAGGAGAGTGAGGCTAAACTTTCCGCCTTCTCAGTCTGCGTAGCTGCCCCTGATGTTTGTCTCACAGGGTTTAAAGGCTGGATGGGTGAATCCCTGAGGAGTAAACAGATGATGGACTCAGCAAGCGAAGACCAAAACAGTGGAAATCAGAGACTTTTACCTCTTTTTAAACTCATTAATGCAAAATTAAACTGTAAACGTTGGCAATTCAAAGAGCGTTACATGTCTTACGTGTGTAAGTTGTACTTTGACATTGAGTGTTGGCTTGTTTGCTGTCTTCAGGCAATGCATGGAGCTAAGTCAACAGCAATGTAACAAGTGGTATCTGTAAGTCATTAGTAAAGTATATAATATCTTTTCCAATAAGTATGTAATTTATTACATGCTTCCTGTCAATAGGAGGGTCAGAGCAGAACATGTTGATGTGGGTTGTTTGAAAGGTCGTTTTTCTGAATGATTATTATTTCTTATTAGATCAGAGACTCAGGACACATTAGATGATGATCAGAAACTGCAGTCTTTACACTGCAATGGTTAAAAAATGTCCCTCACCACATGTCATTTCTTCCAGAATTTGTAGAGCCATACCTCAAACATTTGTCACCCAGAAACTTCTGGATTTTGCTGTTTCGGGGGAAAGAAAGTGAAAACAGTGGGTCTTTATTTTTGGCAGGCAACGTGGAAGTCTGGCTTCTTAAAGTAGCAGCAGCGGTGGTGTGGTGGCAGCAACTCCCTGTCTGACTGAAGCACCTCCGTCATCCGTCACACGTCCATCAATGCACCAGAGCTTCTAAAACCACTCGTCATGTCCTCAAGCTCCCTGTACGTGTGTGTTTGTTTTCAAAAGGAGGGAGGGAGGTAAGGTGAGCTCTTTAAATAGATATTCAGCTTATGTATAGTGCGTGTGTGTGTGTGTGTGTGTGTGTGAAGGTGCATTCGTGCATATGTTTACAGTGCAAAGTGCAACCCTAACACCCCAACCCTGCGCAGACAAGAATGGAGCCTTCATGTGAGGCTCCTGTCAGAGCTCTGGACTCTCTCCAGCTCATTTTCTTTCGCTGGAGTCAACGCTTTGCTTTCCAAGCTGATACTCTCGCTGGCTTCGAGTTTTCAATAGCCGGACTCTCCAGGCGTGACCGAGACATTCCCTTTCAGACACACTTTAAAGGAAATGTCAGATGATATTCACGTGGACACTTTTTGATTTTCTGTCTTTAATCCAAGGAGGATTACTAGCTGAGCGTAGGCTTCTCTTTCCTCCCCGATATGAAGTTCCTCTGTTGGCTGCCGTCTAAAAGCGTGTGTGTGACCCACTTTGTTTTTTTTTCGGGCTGAATAAATTGTGTGTGTTTTAAGTTATCATGGAGAGAAGTATGTTTGCCATGGATACTGAAAGAAAAAACACTCAGACACACTTTTTTATTGTCGCAGCCCGGCATCTTCCAGAGTGGAACAAAGAGGAGGTAGAAACAAAACAGTGCAGCGCCGTGGCGGACGTGGTCAACCAGTGGCGTTTCCAACCACATTACTGACACACCCTCGATTTAGTCTCGCTTTTTTTGTTGTTGCTTTGGATCCCTCCAGACGGGCCACTCTTGATAAAGAGCCGGAAACAAAAGCAGTCATTTAACCCCTAAAGACGAGAGAACACAAAGTGTAATTGAAGTTCAAGAACAACTGTGACTCGGCCACACTGGGCCTTTGATGACAGGATGATTTAGTCGCAGAGAGAAAGAATGCAGTTGTCTGTGCATCGAGAATTAAAGCCGGTCTCCAGACAGAAGCCGACAGTATTTCCCCGGCTGTGGTTTCATGATCAAAGGGGATGGCCGAGCACTATCAATGCTCTTATCATCATCCTATGCATGCCACTTTTCAGAAGACAGATAAGATGGCACAGTTGTTACGTACCTTTGTGTTTGCACAGAAGAGATAACGGCCTACATGTTGTCAGAGGCAGACAGATGCACACTCGTGTCTGAGCACATTTTCTTTTGCTTTTTTGTAAAAAACTTTAATTGATTTGCAAGGAACTGTTGGTTTTTAATGGTTATAACTAGAATCATAACTGTGAAACCAGAAGAAACAGATTCAATCCAAGTTGCTAACATTCTATTTGCATGGTCAACAAATCAGTTTGACTTCAGCTTTGATGGAGGTATGTTCTCTTCTCGCCTTCAGACTTTTAAAAGTCAACACTCCCACCCACTCGGAATGTTATCCTACAGTAAGGTATACTGTAGCTGTAGCTAAAAGGCAAATGTGTCATGTGTCATGCCTATGTAGAAAAAAAAATACTGAGGACATTCCACCTCATCAGTCATGTTATTCTTGGCCCTAGAAGTACATTCTTACACCTGGCCTGGACCCTCTGCAAACCGCCATCCTGTGGTACAAGAACAGTCAGCTTCTATATGGCACTGACTGCCAGACAAGGAAAACATATGAAGGTCCCTTCAAATAAAAACACACACTTGTAGGTACACAGACAAGCTCAGGAGTTAAACCAAAAGCATGCTTTCAGGTACACGAGCTGCGTCAATGAGGATTAGTTCAGGAAATGAGCAGAAGTTAGTTACGCCTTCAAAATAAAAGGGCAAAAACGTTCATCATCCAACATTTTATACTCAGTCTTACATAAAACAGAGTAAAGCTAAATGTGTGAAATGTATTCTCATAAATTCAGCAAAGGTAAAAATATTTTGTATTTCAAATATATAAACAATAAATTGAACTGGATCATCCGACTTCTATAGAAAACATAATACATGTGCATGCTCAATTAAACCTCTTTGTGTTGTAATAAAAACTTTATTTACATTTAGAATGACACATAAGAATAAGAAGATTAAGAAGATAATAAAAAAGAAATCAAATAAAAGACAGAAATGCAGAAGAGCTTAATCCAACATAATAATAATAAAAATAATGTCATCGTAATATCCTGCTGTTCTTTTGTTATTATTGGATATTATTGGACTGTTTTTCTTTTGTCTTTGTCCATTTTGACTTTGATAAAGACAGAGTAGAGTTGAAACATGAGTCTGGTTGCACAATTAAAGACTGCAAATCAACCAATATGCATCCAGGAAGTTACCTGCTTTGCTCAGGTATCCAGCTTTGCTCCTTTTTATTTTAGGGCTTACATGTAAACTGGAAGTTCACTTTATTTGTTTGTAGTTTTAACAAGAAGTGCTAACATTTGTCAATAATGTATCTCTACTTAATACTCGTGAGGCAAAAAAAAAACACTCCCGTCCTGTACGCTCCTATTTTCAATTAAACACGGTTTTACTTTGAAAAGCAAGAGCGGAAGTTGTGTGTTTTATCCTCGCTAACTGTACAACACGAGAGTCCGTTGAGGCGGACCGGAGCCGCGCCGCTCAGACACACACAGAGGAGCAGCGCGCGGGGTTCGTCTCCTCTTTCTCCGGATCAACTGCTCTCCATCATGGACTCTCTTTGGGCTCGTGCCCTTCTCTTTGCTGGATAAACTTTGGACTTACACTCGTATCATGGGAATATACTGTCTGCGCGCTCGGTCCCGTGGATATATGTAGTCTTGATGGAAACGATGTCACCACAGCAGGGGACCATGGGACAGAACAGGTCCGACTCTCTGACGGGAGAGAACAAGACGCTCACCGACAACAAAAAGGTACAAATGTCGCTCCTCTGTAGGACTGTTGCTGCTGATGGAGGCTGACTGTGGGCACGGTTTGCGTTTTTGCGCATTGAGTTGCTCGGTGCGCTCATTAAGGATAAATTAGTATATTCCAATTAGACTCTTAGGAGACGTGAAACCTATAATATTCCTGCAAGGAACTCTCAGTGTGCTGTGTCTATGTTGTGTTTATCTTTTAAAGTTTAAAGACCAAATAGATGTATTGTGTGTCTCTATAAAATCCAAATGTCCTTTGCTTCATTTGCATTATTTTCTGTCTTTGTTTGTTATTGAGTAGTTTTTCTTGATATACTTGCAAATCAGCAATTATTTGACGTGATTTGAGTGTTTTTGCACTAGACATTGATAACGTTGATAGTGGTGCCACTCTGCCATGGTTGTATGTTAAACATTCCCTTTTATCAAACCTGTATACTCAGTGCGTTTCATTTATCTGATGACTTGGGCTATTTCCTTCGTGCACGTGGAAGAGTAGGCTACCGTTTTCCCAACCGCCTTTGCATTTTGATATTTTGTAATAATGTTACCAAATGTTTAAACCTTTTAACCAGGAAAAAACGCCCAAACCTCCATCTCATTACAGGTTTTATTGGTCTTCAATTCAATTTTTGTTCTCCTGGATAAACCAGTTTTTGTCTGAGCTGAGGAGCCGAGAAGGAACCAAATAACAGCCGGATAATGTGCTGATAGTGATTATTTGTTAATCAGACAGAGAGGAGTCAGCACGCAAACACAGACGAATGGTTCCTGCACTGCCACCAGTTCTCTTAAGTTACTCCTCAAAAGTATAAACACATAAAATACATCGTTTTAAATGTCTAATCTCTGACTTTCCTGTATATGCGTCCACTTTGTTATTTATTGCAGCTTTCTAACCGCAGCTTTGGTCCATGACACTGATAGATAGAAGAGGTGATTCTCCAGCAGCAGGTCAGTTAAGTCGCAGTAAACAGCGCCCCCATCCAAAGCGTGTTTATAAAGGTTTAACGGCATCTTAATCAGGCAGGATGTGAGCGGTGACAGGGAGGATATATCTACCCAAAAGTTTTAAAAAATTGCCCATTTGTTTAAAAGATAAGCAATGACCTGCAGCATAACCAACTCAAACAGCACCAGTGATATCCTCTGCCCTTAATGAGCCTTTATCTGTGTAAAGAAACTCACATTAACATCAAAATCAATGCATGATTGTTAACAGTTGCTGCAGAACATGTCATTCCAAGCCCTGCTACAGTGTTACCCTCCAATGTATTCAACACGATACATCACTTCTTGGACAGAATTGTGCTTTCGTAATGTTTTTGTAAGTATTTCACCACATCCCAGGGCTTGCTGTTGGTAAAAATCTCTCTCAGGAATCCCAAAGTTTTGTTTCTGTAGCAACTTTTTTTATGAGCAGTTGCACCTTGGCCTGGTTTGGAAAGCTGTGAGAAATGAGCTGTCAGGCTGAGCAGAGAAACTTGAGCGTAGCTTTATTATTACTACATAAATGTAGCGTTTCCACATGCCTCCCTTCAGTCAGGAGTTGAGATGTTTGCGTCTGGAGTTTATCTTGAGCTGCCTGACAGGAACACGCATGTGTGTGTAAGTGTTAATCAGTGTTTATACTGCAGAGCTAGCCCAAATGATAACACTGGCGTCTTTTTTTAAGTGCCTACAGTCCACGCTTCCTATTTGGCTTCTGCAGACAGTCAGCATAATTTAAGACACGAGCGCTTGTTTTTGTCTCTTTCACAAGAAGCCTGACTGTTGTTTCATCATGGTGTCCTGTCAATCACCTCGCACCTGCAGGAGAAAAACAAGCATGTCACTCTTACGAAGATTATGTCGCCTTCAAGACGGATTTCACAGAAGCCCATTATTAATGGAATTCGCTGAGCGTGCAGACTGCACTGGGACAATTTCTGCCTCACCTTAATCTCAACCATAATATTTTGCACCCACCTTAAACCCAATTAAACTTTCCCAAAATGTAATTAAATTCAGAAAGTAATTTCAGGCCAGGTTTGTCAGGAATGTTACCCATAAGCCACTGCAAAATGAGTTCAGGAAGCGCAGTCTTATTTCATTTATGTCGCTACTTTTCTCCCCAAATCTTTTCCAGATTGAATGACCGTCGTGTACGCGAAGAGCTCACATGGTTTTGGTATATTGTAAATAGATTAGGTTTAATTTAAATAGCTGCGGTCGCTGCAGGGATGCTTGTCATACTTCTGCGAGGCAGCGTACAGTTCACCGTGTTACAGTCAGAATATTAGCGGAATCGTAAACATTGTGCAACTGCGAGACGACATATTTCTCTTTCTTTTATTTCCCTTTGTGATTTATCTTTCTGTCGGTCGCAATCTTTAACTGTTTAACTCACTTCCTGTTTTCCTGTTTTCCTTCTTTACTGCTGTCACTTCTCCTTTTCATTCAGTCTCTCTCACACACACACACACACACACACACACACACACACACGCACACACACACACACACACACACACACACACACACACACACACACACACACACACACGGTTTTGTCTATTTCCCTCTCCTGTATTTCCTGCAGTGACCACAGCCAATAACCCGCCTCAAGCTGTGCTGAATGTTTGCTTTGCAACGCTGTTATTTTATTATTCATCATGTGATGCAAACCAAAGAAAATAGTGCAAACCTTCGCCTCCAGTCACTGTTTGCATTGACCCCATCCTCTCTCTCTCTCTCTCTCTGCTGTAGAAGATGAAGACTTTGGCCCAGAGACGACAGTCCGCTCCCTCGCTGGTCATCAGCAAAGCACTTACGAGATCGAGAAGCACGTCCAGGTATGAACGAACACACACACAACCTGCTTTCACGATAAAGAGCTGCTGATGTCACTGTTGGCCTGCAGTTCCTCAATGGAGCATTGATCTCGCTCAGTAGATGGTGTTACAGATGTAGCTGCGGCAGAGCGCACCGCTGGAAGAGAGATTAACCCCGCTGTACAGGTTTGGCTGGTTTCTGAGCAGTTTGTAATCGTGTCTCTAAGTTTACAATTAGTTTCTTTCTGGCTCTGTATAAACTTCTGCTAACTTAATGCCTTTTTATGGATGGTTGATGCATTGACTCACAAACTTCTCATGTTTTTCATTGAGTTCTCTCATTCTGTAATACTGACCCCGGGGATTTAAGGGGGAAATAGCAAAGAGATTAGAGAAACTGAAGCTGCGAGGCTGCAGGTTGAATTCACCAGACTGACTGGAACAATCTGGAAGAAGAAAGTGAGCAGAAGTGGAAAGCAGCTCTGAGTTGTCTCTCGCCGGAGAAATACAGATTACAGAATTTATGAATTGTAAAACACATTTTCACAAGATACCGACAGTTACGCTCGTCTCAATCATCACTAAGAGTTCGGCCTCCCTGAATCCTTCATGGCTCAGAGCGGCTTTGAATGCTCCCTTCTCCCAGAGCTATCCGGCTTTTCATCACCCTCGTATCGCACAAATCCCTTCCTCGTCCTTTAACAGGGTCGGAAATAAGCAATTACAAACCCCTTGGGGACGGTGCCGGCTTTTCAGGGGGGATTTTAGAGCAGGGAAAATCAATTTAGGGAAAGTCAAAGAGCTTTGAAGAAAATTGTGAAGAAAACAGCTTGAAGTTAAATCAAGAATTGCCAAAAGAGGAAGGGCATCAGGATCCCGCAAGGAATGTCATGGAGTTCCTTGTGGATGCGGGCGGAGAAACCTCAAAATGCTCCTCAAAGCTTTTCGGCTTTAAAATATAGGTTATTGTGCCATCATAACTTCTCTAATGAGCAAATGCGTGGTGAGGAAAGTAGGTTTATAGCATGTTTGTGAGCTTGTGGCAGCGCGAGGAGCAGGGAAACTGAACTGTTGAGACCAGTGCTGAGGGAAACCCTCCTCACTGTTTAATGGGTCAGTGCTCTTGGGGCTGTTTGTGTCTGTTTGTGTTTGTGTGTGTGTGCATGTGTGTGTGTGTCTGCTGAAGAAAGGGAGGAAGACAAACTCACGTATTCAGTTTGTTAGGCATAGAGGAAGAGCGACAGACAAGCTATTGAGTGAAAGTCACTCAGTCTGACCAGTGTGTGTGTGTGTGTGTGTTACAAGTCTCAGGAGGTGTGGAGCCAGGGCTTGACACTCTCAGCTGTCACCCCTAGCCTTTGACCTCTCATCAGGAGGTGTAGGGGCCAGTGGGGGTCACCTTGGGTCAACACCTCCCATGTCAGTGAGTGTGTGAGGTGCTCATTAATGTCCGGATGTGGATATATGTGTGCAGGGGGTGAGATGGGAAATTATTGTGGTCAGGTGACAGTAGGTAAAGGTGAAAGGTCGTGGTAGTGATTATTGGGAATTTCTATCATGTCATTTACTTCCATAGTTTTTTAGAAATACTCTTAGTTTTTTGTTTGTTGTTAGGGCGGCACAATATATCATTTCAGCATCGCAACGTGCAGTACTCACATCGCAGGTAGCTTTTGTATAAAACCCCAAAGTCCTACAGTTACTCAGTTCTGCAGCAGTACTTAGTGTTTTCTTTTATCATTCGATATACTTGAGTTCCAGCTTTAAGCTCTTTCTGGACATCCTTCTTCATCTTGATGTCGGACTACTGTAGTTAAAAGCATCAGCTGGATGTCTTCAAAAAAGCAAATAATCATGACAATAGGGATTTTTATATATTTCACAGACTTCTCCTTTATCCTTCTTTTGCTCCCTCTCTCCTGCATTACCCATCAGGCCAAGAGGCGCTGAAAGGCTCTCTGGCCTTCAGCTCAGCCACACTCACACACACACACACACACACACACACACACACACACACACACACGCACACACACACACACACACACACACACACACACACACACACACACACACACACACACACACACACATACGTGCACCTCATCCAGAAGTATAGCCTCATTCTTACAGCCTCCAGGCGTACAGTACGGGGTGTTATGGGTTCAAACTGCAGTGTAGGTCTCCTTCTCCTCAGGCAATGAAATGTATACTGCAGGGAGGAAGGTGGCTGCGCCGTAAAGCATAGAAACATATGATTGGCTGGCTGCCCTGACCTCACACTCTCACTCACCATCAGCCACAGTGTCACCACAAAGTGACACATACAACAACATCTCTGGCCATTCTTCTTGCCCCGGACACACCTTTGTAATAATACAGTTATGAGGATATCACTGTATTTATTCAACCATTTTAATCCCTTAAGCATTAAACTCTTAGAAGAAGAGAGAAAATGCTTAGTTTTGGGTTTATTTTGTGATATTTCTGGTTGTTTGAGGACATTTGGTCCTCAGAATGACACTTACAAGAACATCCACTGACTCGCACATCATGCAAAAGACTTTTCCTGGTTTTAATAATGAGCTCTGCTAAGCATATCACGGCTGACAGACCCTGGTCACTTCTCTTTTACTGACTGAAAAAAAGGGAAGAATTTCAATATTCTGACCTCATCCTTTGTGTGTATGTCCCTTTATGCGTGTGTGTGGGTGTGTGTGTATGTGTGTGTGTGTGTGTGTGTGTGTGTGTGTGTGTGTGTGTGTGTTAACCTCTAGCATTGTGTGTAAGCCAGGGCTGACATTATAGTTTGACTATGGAAATGATCTGTCCCAGTGAGTCAGGTGGAAACAGGAAGAAGACAAAGGGTTAATGAGATGTGAAGCAGTCAGTTTGATTTTAAAAACGTCTCTTGTTCTCACACACACACACACACACACACACACACACTGAGCTGTCAATAGATGTTTGTCTGGACAGCTTTCATCTGAGAGAAAGAGGTCAAACTACTGGTGATGCAATCCTCCTCATGCACAAACACACAAACACACAAGTTTAACGGGGGAGTTGCAAACAGACTAGCACTCATGCACACACCCTCTGACTTTCTTTCCCACAAATTCTTCTGCACACACACTTTTAAACACACTCACATATCTTCAGTGAAACTCTGACTCGCCTCTTTTACTGTCTTTTTCTCCCAGTCGGAGTCGACATGTTGCCAAAGGAACAAAGGAGCGAGTTGAGAGCTTCTTCTCCGGCCAGCATCTTTCTGTTCATTCACGTCTTTTTGGTTCGACTTGGATTGATGCCATAAAAACATAAAAAGTGTTGGTGGCCTTGGAGTCAGATCAGTTGCAGACAAACCGATGATGCAGATTATACATAAACAAACGGTCAGAGTGCTTCTCAGTGTTATTAAAAAAGCTGAGCAGATGGACGCTTATATAAGTTTGTCATTGCTGCCCTCAGGGAGTCGGTCTGCTGGATCAGGGTAGAACATTTGACAGCTGAGGTGACGTAATAGTGTTTGAAAATCATGAGGCCATTTATTAAGCCAAAGAAACCCAGATGAAAGTGAGAGAGGGAAAGACAAACGTGGGTTGAGAGAGAAACATGGACATGGATGGTGAGGGAGAAAGAGGAAGTTGCAGCTGTTTTTCCAGCTGTTGTCCTCAGAGTGTGTCGTTACAGGTGTGTGTGTGTGTGTGTACATGTCACTCATGGTTGTGTCCATGACTCAGACTTTACTTATCTCTCCCATCCCAGCCTCCATGACTTAAGCCCTCAGTGAATCAGACGTGAGGAGTGATGCAGGCACGTCGGTCCTCATGAACGATGCAGATCTGTTCCAGTTTAGCTTCTTATTCGAGTTTTTTAATCTAATTTTGGTCTTGTGTTACATGTTCTATAACTCCAGTAGTTTTAACTGCTCTCTGTTCCGGTTATTATTTATTTTCCATCTTGTGTGTACGATTTTATACGGCATTGTTATTATTGTTTTTATTCATTTCTAAAAAAACAACTTCCTTGGTTGTATTTGTTCCTAATTTCTCTTACTTATCTTGTAATTCCTTTAGTCTATAGTCTGATTGAGGGTCTAAGGACAGACAGCTTCTAGATTTCAGGTTACATAAATCAAATAGACTTTCAACTTGCCCTGTTTTGTGATTTATGCTGATAAGATCATTATCAACCTTTATATACAAATCATGTCCGGCGCTGTTTAATTATTCATGCTGGGACATTAGTATGCTGTTGTTGTGTGCTTCATTTACACTGGCCCCTTATTGTGTTCCCAAAAGTGAACCGCTCTCCCCACACGATGCCGTGCCGCAACAAAGGTGTCCATGTATGCGCGGGCGGGCTGAGCACTCAATTTATCAACATCACATGATGTACAATGGAGCCATTAGCTGCTCAGCCGTCAGATTCAAAGGACGGCCGGCTCAGCTGTCAATCTCACATTCAGGAGGGAGGGATGTGTGGTGAATACGGAAGATGTCGTCTTTTTTTGGGGGGCAGCGAGATGTGAAAGGGGCTTTCCAGGAAGGTCTGACCATTTGTATTAGTGTGTGCGACTGTGGGCTCCTCTGACAGGAGCATTTCCTGGATCTGCATGGACACTAGGAACAGAGGAGGATGTGTTGATAAACTCAATGGGAATTATTCCCAGTGCAACTTAATCAAGCACCCCAAACAAGTCCTCCCAACGTCCCACTGGGGGGGTCTTTTACCCGTGTGCTGTCCTCCTGCAGTGGCATGTGGAGAGACATTAAGAGAGCAGTTACTGCCATGTTGAGACATCCAGGAGATGCTCTGATGCCGGGTGAGTCACATGTCACGGATGAAGATAACTCATTTTGAACTTTATGAAATCTTTGGAGAGATTTGGACAAAGGGGAACGGGGGGGGGGATATAGAGGCTGACCCTAACCCAACAAACATTAAGATGTACATGTTATTGCTGCCCCCTGACAAAGAAAGAAAGAAACACTTAATGTGTTGCAGTTGAAGGGTGCATGAGTTATGTAAATGTTTTCATAGGGGGGTGAAATCATTTCACAGTTTACCACATGGAAAGTATTTTCTTTCTTCCAGGAACAATAGCTGATTGTTTTGCAACTGTAAGCATTATCGCAACATGGTGTCATGTCCTTAAGCTAACCAAAAGACGTGTTCTTCTGTCTGTTACTCGTTTTACACTCAGTTCCAATACTTCTTTAACTCCCCGAGCGTGCAGGGCGACGTGTCCCATCCAGCATCAACTCTTATTTGGCTGCATTCATCGCCTATAATTGAATTCTCTCAGCCCCGTTTTAGATTTATTTTTGGATGACACACAAAGACAGACAGAAAGGGAAGCACTCCAGCGTAGTCATCTGTTCTTCGTTAATGAATTATGTAACCAATCACTTATACAATGTATTAGTGAATCCAAGCTTCTCTTTCTTCCCAGAAAACCTTTGAATGACCACCGGGTGCTTTGTTGAAGGGGCAGTATGGTGTGTGTGTGTGTGTGTGTGGGTATCGAGGATGTGCACGAGTAAGAGAAGGAATGGAAAGTAGAATATGGTTAGAAGTGGGTGTGCACATGCGTGAGAGAGCAGACAGCGTGTGTGGGTGTTTGTGTACATGAAGGAGACACAGAAAGGTAGAGACAGAGATAGAACATGTGTACGTGTGTGTGTGTGTGTGTGTGTGTCAGTGGAGATTTAGGTCTTTTATCTGGTAGTGAAGGGTAAACAGGAAAGGATGGAGCCCTCAAACAATTTCCTCTTCCTCCAAAAAAATCCCCTCTGTTTTCATCTGTCTATCAGCGGCACACGTTGAAGCAGAGAAACAAGATAGACACATTCAATCAAAAAAAACGAGACATTTCTGTCATTGTAGCAAACAACCAAGGAAGTATTTCTTATAAAACTTTACAAAGTGCTTCGCTGAAAGGAGAAAAGAGTTCCTGCTGTTCAATCTCAGATTTTAGTGGCTGTTTAAGTCCACAGAGCATCTTTGTGCAGCTGCAAAACATGCAAATAATAATACATTCGTAGCCAAAGGATTGCACTGAAGGTCCAAAAGGGGAATATTTATTTTACTGGGAATGTTTGATTATGTGTGTGGTTCAAACTGTGAAGGAAATGCAGGAAATAACAAGGTAAATATTCCACTTTTGGACTTTAATTTCGCTGCACAAGTTATTTGGACATCTAAACCTTTTCCAAGTTTGGTTCACCACGACATGGGCCTCATCTCTTTTTTTTTTAGTTCCAGGGTTACTGCTGCGTCGTAATTCCACACTGTGGAGGAGTTTGGAAAATCCCCGAGTGCTAATACAGCACAGTTAAAACGCTGGAGTGGATAAAGCTATATAAACACAAGATGTTCCAGGTTATTCAGGTTTAGCTGCTACCTCGTTAGATTCAGCTTCTTAGTGTTGGACTATTGAGCATGCTTTAGTGATGGCCTGTTACTTCTTTCTTATTTCTGAACTTTAAGGAGCTTCACAGTCTTCTTCTGATGGTTAGTAAGCGGCTCCATTCTAACACTTAGTGGGGAGTCGGTGCCTTGCTTGTTGTTAAAAGGGAGAAAGAGAGAGTTTGACTATTTGTAAAGCCCTTTAAAGGAAATTTGAGATTTGTGAAGTTGGTCGATATGGATAACATTCACCTGACTTGACTTGCATTTGAACGCAACCAACCACATCCAATGCTGGGGTTCAAAACTTGTGTCTAATAGTGTATTTCCTTCTTTGTCTCTCCCCAAGGGAAAGCTGCCTGACGCCAGTCAGCCCAGAGTCATGTCCCCTGGTCCAAGGCTTCCTGGCTGAGTGTCCACGCCGCCTATTCTTGGGTCATGCCCAATCGCAGCTGAAGACGGGCCTGCAGACCCAGGAGAGACACCTCTTCCTCTTCACCGACACGCTGCTCGTTGCCAAGGCCAAGTAAGTTTCCTTCTGTGTGTCTTGTGTAATAACAGAGAGGATGAAGGAGTGTATGTTTATGCGGTTGTGTGAGTGAGAGGGAGATGGAAAATGCAGAGAGGGAGACGTAAACAGGAAAAAATAGACAGAAACAAATTTGAGAAACAAAAAAGCAACATTTCATAGTTGTTTCTCTAACGCTGAAGGCAAAAACAATTTGTACAGGATGGAGTTACATCCTATCTTTTCCTTCTCCTTCTCTTACTCTCTTGCTTCTTTAACTTCTCCCTCCCTCATTTTCTCCCCAGTATATAATTATTTCCTAGCCAATTAAATCCATATGAAGCCTGGCTCAGATCAAAGCCACGCTGGCCTACAGTATGGGGCTCCCCACCCACAAACTGCCACACCCACATGTTCAAAAATAGAACCTTAAAGAGCACATTTATGTTTTTGAAGTCCACAAACACACAAATACATACACTAACTCACACATTTAAACACATGGACATGTGACGGACTTCTGCTCCGTGTACTTATACTCACTGTACACACACACACCCCTCAATGTCGACACAGCGAGACCTCTGTGGTCCGTCCTAGGAGTCATGTGCCAGTGGGTGGAACTGACCCTGCCAGCACAGACTATACGCTATACTTGGCCATTACATTGTGGCTGAACACAGGGTGAGTTTGAGGAATGTGTGTTGGTATGTGTGTGTGTTTGAGAGAGGAGAGAGGCAGTTAATTGATGTGTGTGTGTGTGTGTGTGTGTGTGTGTGTGTGTGTGTGTGTGTGTGTGTTTCTGTGCCTTTATATCTGTGTAATAGCAGGGAGAGTATGTGTGTAATGCCACATGTGTGCGTTTGGACTTCTTCCCTCTATAATCACAGATGTAGTGGTGGGTAAATACACTTCTGCTGAGCATGCCTGTATTAAAATGCTGAAAATAGCTCGATCTTTCAATGATTCTAATCTATATAAAGCATTTCTTGAAGGACTGACATATGTTAGAGGTTTGTGGAAAAATATCTATGAAGAACATTAAAAGTTAGATTGTAACAGTAGAGGATCCCAGTTGGTTCCTTGTGGAGGACATTTGGGGTTTTTATGCAACGTTTTACAGTAAAGCTTCTGCAAAGATTTCTCCTAAAGTAGAAAATCATTGTAAAGTAAATATCTTTGAGTTTTTGGACAGTTAGTCAGAAGACACAAACTATTTGGACGGGTCATGAACTTGTGATTTTCACTATTTCCTTAGATTTTGCAGATTAATTGGTAATGAAAATAAATTGTTACTGTAGTTGGAGCACTAGTCTAGTTTAACATATCACATTGTGTCTTCTGCAGGTCTTCCACTCACTTCAAAGTGAAGGCCCAAGTCCGAGTGTGTGAGATGTGGACGGCCAGCTGCCTGGAGGAGGTGTGTGAGGGAAGCACCAACCCAGAGAGGAGCTTCGTCATGGGCTGGCCTACTTGCAACAGTGTGGCCACTTTCAGGTACACACACTCTCACACACACACACACACACACACAAACACACACACACACACACACACACACACACACACACACTCTCATAAGCAAGTCGTTCACATTCAAAAAGAGGAATGCCTGCACTTTTATCTGTCAAGATGATCTTAATTTGATCAAACAGGAGCCGTCTTAGTTTCCTCTAATATAACTTTGTTCAGTACGTCTGCTTGCGTTGCATGACAATTATTCAAGCCAGGCCAAATGCCTCCAGTATACTTTAAAAAGAGTACACTGTGTTCTGAGGGTGCCAATGCACATTACAAAGGGAACTAAGAACTGAACACGCCACCACAAAATCCCTAAACCCTTAAGTGTGAAGGCAGCTCCCAGACGTAAAGACACTCAATCCAACCATAACCACATGTGCACAACATGCACCAACATGCAACACGCAACACGCATACAAATGCATTCATATATGCTGTGCTGTATCTTTGCACCTTCCTCATTGGCGTACACACTTCCATGTTCATTCACACACACACACACACACACATTTCGCACCAGAAGGAATGGGGTCCTAGCTCGAGGTGAAGTCTGCGGTTTAAACCAGGCGAAGTTACAACAGAGCAGAACAGACAGTTGCTTTTATTCGATTTCCTCTGATTATGTTTTTGTCTCTTTACTCCTCTTCAGCTCTGAGGAGCACAAGGACAAGTGGTTGGCACTCATCAAAAGGTAAATGTCTGGTTTTGGTACAATATGTTAGCTTGCTTCATCTTACAAAGATTTGAATTGGATGGAACAGAAGTGATTAAATAAAAGCTTTGTAAATAAACACATGCTTTACATCCAATGCATACATTGTATCTGCTAAGATCAATTGATATTTTACATGCTAGCATTTATTCTAAGTAGCCTCCCATATCACAGCGCTGGATCTGCCATATGAATCTATATTAATTTGAACTCTGACCTCTTTCCTTTCCCCCTAAACACAGTCGGATAATTGAGGGAAAAGAGAAGGACGACCCCAAGACCATACCTCTGAAGATATTTGCAAAGGATATTGGAAATTGTGCATATGTAAGATTCTCTTCTTCCCTCTGTGATTTTTATTGCTTCTATAAGCACAAAAGAAAGATGTTTTTCCTCGTCCGTCTTTAAGCGGGTAATTAATGACATTACTTGCAGAGCTGCCATTTATGTAACACACATGCATAATGTTTCCATAATGTTTCCACCAGGCCAAGACGCTGGCGGTCAGCAACACTGACAGCACCACTGATGTCATCCGCATGGCTCTGCTGCAGTTTGGCATATCGGTGAGCAACCAAAGATCCATTTCCAACGACTATACTTTGTTATGTGATTTTAAAACTGTAGAGATTCAGTCCGGACGCTAGAAATAAGTATAAAACAGCACAAATATTGTGCATATTGTTAAACCCGATTCTCTTTTTCCTCCGTCTAGGGCTGCGTTAAAGACCACAGATTGTGGGTGAGCTCCAGTAAGGACGACCCTCCGTACCCCCTCATTGGTAAGACACAAAGGTTCTTCACCTCCAACAGTGTGGGATTTATAATAAGACTGGTGATTCTGCATGCATTCTTACTATTGCATCTTTTATAAATACATCAAAGTTAAACATCCTGTCTCATCCCTGTGTTGAGCACACGAAGCCGGGCAGGACTAATGCAGAGAATACCCACAGGGGGGGGTCACTAATGCACCAAACACTCAATATCTGAGAGCATCAGAGCCGTTAGTGTCACGGTGGTCTTTCCATGACATTCTGTTCAATATTGTGTTCTGTAGCTCACACTGAACTCTTAACACCCCGACTGCAGGCCGCTGATTCATCGCTGCATCGCACGAGTTCTGCCCTAATTATTTTATTTGTTTACCTTGACTCACGTCACATGCACAGACTGCACCCACCAGACCCTCTAACCTCTGCGCCCTGATCCTCTCTTTCAGGCCACGAGTTTCCCTTCAGTATTAAGATGAGCCACATTCGGGATGGTGGGAGCAGTGGCGGAGGACTAGGAGGAGGAGCAGGGAGGGATCCAACAAGTCCCACAGACTGCCCAGGGGTGCTGCTCCTGGACCAGTGTCTCCCCCCGGACACCCAGTGCCAGTTTATCCTCAAACCCAGCAAGGTTGCCCCAGAACAGGGTTCACTTTTAGGTAAGACAGATGGTCAGGACTCAGGATTAAAAGCTATGTGAGCGACTTCAAATAGCTGTGTGAAGTAAGAGTTGTGAACTTGAACTTTTCCTACGTAATAAAAAGGAGAAAAAGTCCAAACAACACTGATGAATATTGATGCGTCATGTGAGACACCAGGTTTTATAAGACAAGTATGTCATTTTGCTTTTTAAAAATCGTAAAAATCTGTCTTTTCAAACCAAAACTACTAATTTAGTGTTAAAAAAATCAGCAATTTGTGTTTAAACGTGCAGCAAGACAATATGCATGAATCAACAGTGAGAGTATGTGAACACATTAGCTTTCCAAATACTGTGTGAAACCGCAAGATGAAACATGAGGATACAGAAGTATTAATGCAGAACAGAAAGTTCTCTGTGACTTACATAAACCACTTCGCTTTGTTTGTGCTCATTCGCGCCACTCGGTCATGTTGTTAGTCGAGAGGATGAAGCGGTAGGTGAAGAGGAAAGAAGAGTCAACGAGAACGGTGGGAAAGGAGATTTTAGCGGACGAGGGGTTACAGCGGAGGTTAGGAGAGACGCCGTGTCAGAATAAGACAAACATCAGACAGACAAAGAGGAAGAAACCCCAGAAGGGATGGATGAGGGTGAGAATAGGAAGATGGGAAGTGAAAAGTGATGACACGGCGATTGAGTAAGTCTGAAGGCCAGCGGAGGTGAAGGAAAAAGAAACACCAGACTGCAACAGATAGAGAGAGAAGAATTTACAGAGGGAGAGACCTCAAAAGTGAGAGGGGTAGAAAAATGAGAAGGAAGAGAAAGAAAAACAAGAGGCAGGAACAAGGGTGAGTGACCGGGGTGGAAAAAAAGAGGGGGTGAGGTTCAGAGGAAAACAAGTCGAGGAGAAGAAAGTGTGTGTTTTCCAGTCGAGGAGGCTGCAGTTTGCCAGCCACAAGCTTCGCCTCAGATTCCTTTTCCTCAAGCATAACAGCATCTTACGTAATTGCTCCATACCAGCCCCGCCGCCATGTCGACCTAATCGTTCACACCCAACCCAAAATCTAACAAGCAAGTGTGTTCATTGAGTGGCAGCCGCGGCAGAAGCATTCATTCTCAAACAATCCTGCAGGAAATCCTGCCTTGAATGTAACACACTAATATAAATGAAAGGTTTGCTGATGTACATTTTACAAATTGCTCCAAAACGTGTCCGTTGCAACATCCTGCATGTGTTTCTAGAGTTGAGTTACTGCTGTGACAGCATCCCTGTTCAACACAAAGCCTCAGTGTCTGGCTGCTGGTCGGCAGCGTAAAGAGTAGATGTCCCTTTCTGACTTTCTGAAAACAAAGATGGCGTCCACACCTGTTCCCAGAGTTTTAGCTTTTCGGTCGCAGATCACCATCACAACCACATCGTTCACTAACATGCACCATTAAACAGCCAGACGCCCGAGTGGTTCATTCTCTGGAGCTGCACAGTGTTGATTTATTAAGAAGGGTTCATGTGGAAGAACTGAGTTTGTTTATTTTTTGGGAGGTTTTACACAATAAAAAAGTAGGGAACTAAACTGGCTCATAGGGCATCTCTCTCTTCATGACAGTGTTTATCAGTTCCTTCTAACACGCTTATGACATTATAAAAAGGATGAGATCATAGGACGATGGACGCTGCCCACCTCGTCCTAAAACTCTCCCCTGTGATGATGTAACGCCCGATTTACAACAAGGTCATGTTTTTTCCATGATGGCGAGGCCGGCTGTGAGAGCTGCACAGTAACTCTGTTACTGCTGAACATTGTTCCAGAGTGTATTTGGGCGCGACGCCACAACAGATCGTTAAATAATGAATTCTATGTGAGGTTTGCCACATATTTTGTGGGTCTTTTGAGCTCCTCCACCCACTGAAAGAATCTGTCAGGAGAGTCGCACCCTTGGATACAAGTCACAATCGTTTTATAACTTAATGTTAGACTTCTGGTGTTGAAGTTGTTACAATTAAATTTCCCTGCAACGGCCCCTTTATGATTTATTTCAGCTTGTGCACATTTATACAGCTCACCAGGGTATTTTAGAATAATTGCAATCCAGAATATAATTAATGATTATTATTTTGATTATTAATTCATGTATTGGATCATTTTTTAATATTATTTTTTAATTGATTAAATGTTAAGTCCCTAAAGCCCAATGTGACATTTTCACAGTGCTTGTTTCGAGAGGAAGGCGTCAAATCATCACATTTCAGATGCTGAAACCTGCAAATATTTGATGTTTAATGTCTTCAAAGTCTCTGTTCCCTAAAGGCAACACAGCTGTAATGTTATGTTGAATGCTGAATGTTCTACATTCTCGTTAACACGCACTTCAATGCACGTTCTATAAGTGCAGAAACATGCTGAGCTGTTATCTCATAGAGAACATGTAGACACCGTGAAGACAGACGTGCAGACAGACACTCCAACACAACTGACACAGGTACACATTGTGACATTATGGCACCACCAAGCAAGTGTTTAACAAAGCACGCAGTGACACACACAGAGCCCCATACATGCATGTAGGATGAACACAGACACGCACACACACACGCACACACACAAACTTCAAATTAAATGGTGCTCTTGAGCGTCAGGGCACGTCTACATATATTTATCTCAAACTCTGAGTCAATGGTTCTTTCTTCTTCTGTCTCTTGCTGTCTATCCCACCTAAACTGTGCGTGAGTGTGAATATTTGGCCAACATTTAGTGATATCATGATATCAAGCGCTCATGTGCGTACGGAAAAAGTCCAACATCTGGGACTTTTAGGCCAACTGTTAAACAATTTAACCCAGAACTCTAAAAAAAGGAAATCCTCCAAACCCATTACATTTGAGCTCAGTGGATCATCGAGCATCGTGCACTCTAGTGACTTTGACATTTATTACTCAAGCAACAGCAATCTGATTATGTCTGAAGCCACAGCTCACCTCTTCCTCTTCTTTCTCCCCACAGAGCCTGGTCAGCAGAAGTCCTTTAAGAGGAAGAGGTCTCTGATCAACTGGCCTTTCTGGAGAGGCTCCAACACGCAGCTGGACGGCCTGCCCCTGTCCCCGACCTCGCACTCCCCAACCCAGGGACGGCTGTTCGGACGACCCCTGAGCTCCGTCTACTCTCCAGACCACGGTCTGCCCAAGCCTGTCATGGTGAGTCCGACGCAGGTCATGTGGGCCATGGGAAGGGTCAGGGCCCCGTCTGGAGGGGTCACGGTGTATTTGGGGAAAGGGGGATGTAGTGTTATGAGCGAGTGGATTCATTTTCACTGTTAGATTCCTGTTCTGTGAGTTAATGACCCTCAACACCAAGTCATAAAGAAATAATGGACAAACGTGAATTACTAGAGAAGTGAAATCTGTTGAATAAGCGATCCAGTTTCTCCCGTCAACAAAATGTTTCTGTGAAATCTAATTTCACTCATCCGGAAATCCCTTCATTTCCTTTGGTTTAAAACATCACTGGACTTTCTGAGCAATTAAGTGCTTTGGTGTCAAAGCATTAAAGCATTAAGCTTCTGCTATTAGGAGCAGAAAGCATTTCTGTGATACTGTGTTCTCTGCAGGACATGTTGGTGTTCCTGTACTTGGAGGGGCCGTACACCAGGGGCGTCTTCAGGCGCTCAGCTGGGGCCAAAGCCTGCCGGGAGCTGCGGGACAGAGTAGACAGTGGAAGCGAGGACCCGGAGATCACACACCAGTCTGTGTTCGTCATCGCTGCTGTCCTCAAGGTAACACACACACACACACACACACACTCAAGCACACACATCACACACTGCCCCGTCACACTGGTTTGAAACCAGACAACAGAGAGCAGGAGCGACTGATGTGCGTCCAAAGTCACATAAATCCAGACAGGATAATCTGTCTCTGCACAGCCAGGCAGGCTGCCAGCCACACACACAAGGTGCTGCATTGTTCAGCATCCAGCGCTGGGCATCCAGGGAGCAGCTGAGGTGCTTTGGGGTTTTATACAGAGCTGATTCATCTCCCTTCCTTGTCGGGCTCTACCTGGACAAGGATTGTCCATCGTTGGTAATCAATTAGTCCATTGACAGAAAAGTAATTGATGCCAACTGTAGTAATAACTTCAAGTGTTCAAGTTATTTCTCAGGTAAAACTATAGTAATGTGGACACATTTCTGAGGTGATAATCTTTCTTCTAACATTTGACACGAGGTGCATAATAATGTTGAAGGAGTCGTGTTATGTTTGATACTTTCAGCATGTCTTTGCTCTAATTCCCTCTTTGTCTCTTTGAAAGCTTTTTACTTTTTGACCTTATTACGGCTATTTCTGTTAATCCCTCGAGGAGTTTCATGCACCAGATGACCTCATTTTATTGGCGCAGATATATCAGAACTTTTGTTCATGTACCTGATGAAGGTCGCGTGGACTGAAATGTTGCATGAACTAAGGAGGAAATAAAACAGCAGTGTGCAGTTAAAATACAAAACATTTGCTAGATACTACACGTGTGCAATGTGAAGGCATTGCTGGCATCAGTGTTGCATTTTATAGACTAAATGATTAACTCAGTTCTTGGTCATTGATTTCAAAATCTCTCTTCATTTTTTGCATCCAGGACTTCCTGCGCAACATCCCGGGCAGCCTGCTGTGTGTGGATCTGTACGAGCAGTGGATAGATGTGATGGAGGGGGAGGGAGGGGAGGACAGGACGCAAGCTGTCCAGAGGTAAGAGAGAACATCCTCTTCAAACCCTGAAATAAATCACATTTAATCACCAAATCCTACTGCAAGCACACACAGTCCAAGTCATACAGTCCGTTATACAAGGAAACACCTGAATGAATGAGAGTTCTGGTGGCTTTATGGTGGCCCGACACCGTACTGTGTGTACTGTGTGTATTGTGTGTACTGTGCACACACAGAGTACTGTGTGTGGGTGGGTACTGTGCGTACTGTGTGTACTGTGCGTACTGTGCGTACTGTGCGTATTGTGCGTACTGTGCAACTTTGTTGTTTATGTCTAGAGAGGGAACGAGAGACAGGGAGAGACGTCACGTCAGCTCCAGAGGCAACAAACTAAATCCTTCTGCTCAGGAAAATAAAACATGAAAGCAACTATGAATATGTTTGTGGAGAAATTCCTTTGGAGATCAGCAAACAACATGACAACACACACACACACACACACACACACACACACACACACACACACACACACACACACACACACACACACCTTTCTAACCTTCGTCCTCCCTCCTCTCTCAGGTTGCTCCGCCTCCTGCCCAGTGAGAACCTGCTTCTGCTGCGACATGTGGTCGCCGTGCTGCACTGTATCCAAGGCAACGCCCACGACAACCAGATGAACGCCTTCAACCTGTCGGTCTGCATCGCTCCCAGCATGCTTTGGGCTCCAGCGCCAAGCACCCCCGAGATGGAGGGGGAGGGCACCAAAAAGGTGAGGAGAAACACGCACACACACACACACAGACACACACACACACACACACACACACACACACACACACACACACACACACACGATGTGAAGTGTTTAAAGGAGCTTATTATTGAATCTTGAATCTGGCAGATGGTTATATTTAATTAAATAGTTCTACATTTTGGGCAGAAACTTGATTACTCTGCTGATTATTTTCTCAATTAATCAGTTTATAAAATGTTTAAACATTATGAATAAAGCCACAGCTTCGTTCACCACTTAGTTTAAGACTACAAACAGGCTCAACATCTTCAAAAAGTGTCAAAATCTCCACCTACCAGCCTCCCTAAAGTCCACGTAGAACACATTATATGGACTCCAGTATTTACGCTAAGGATAAGGATATTAGCACTTGGAAAGAAAGCAAATAAATGTAATTGAACAACACTCTGAGTACACTGATGTGCTGCAGGTGTGTGTGTGCGTGTCAGAGAGGCTGAGACAGTTTGCAAACTCTGAGGAATTTAACATTTCAATAGAATAATAGAATCTGCCTCAGCAGGAGTGTGTACGTTGCGTGGTGTGTGTGGCACCAGACGAGAGTTTGACAGACAGGCAAGAAGTACACCGTGTGTGCACATGTGTGTTCCCCTGCGCACACAATTTGAACGCCGTCAGCACACAGTTTCCCTGCGGAGAGTTGACCTTGAAGCAGGAGCTGACCCACTAACGCACAGCTGTAACACACACACATTCAACCCCGTCCCACACACACACACACACACGCTCAGTCACGTTCACATGTCATCGCTGACGATCACTCATGAGCTAAAATCATAACATTCTTACACTCTGTTGAGCTTGAAATCCCCGAGCTTAGAGCAAGACTTGACAGGAAAGAGGAAAGCTTCACAGTTTCATGCCGGCTTACTCCCAAGCACACGGGACAATATATGTATCTACTTAGAGGATTAAGTCACCATTAAAGGGTTAGTTCTCACAATTTGTTTTACTTACTCAGCTTTGGAGACGATGTCTGGATCTATTTTACATGAATCTTTGAGCTAAGATGTCAGCACTGATTTCTCAAGCTAACTAACTCAAAGGTGAAGCAACATGGCTCACTCGTGCCCCCCCCCCCCCCCCCCCAACCAGAGCCCATCATGTTGTCACTAAGACATACAAAGCATACAAAGCTTTTTGAATTGTGGTCTATTTGGAAAAGTTACTGTATTTGAGTTACACACAATCTCACTGGGTGGCTGGTTTGCTTATCTTTTCAAACGGTTGTGTGTGTACGCTTGAGATGTTTGAGGTTCATTGAGAAAACATGCAAAGAATTTCCTACAGAATCCTGAGGCCAAGTGTGTGTTTAGGCAAAAAAAAGAAATTGTGTCGCTGAAACACCCCTCTCTTTCTCTCCTCACACACACACACACACACACACACACACACACACACACACACACACACACACACACACACACACACACACACACACACACACACAACCCTGAAATATCTCTTTCACAAATACTCCCCTGATGGCACTTTCCCTCTCACACTGCCTGTTTGTGTGAGCAGCCTGAGTGTAGGCAGCCTGTTTCTGGGAAAAAAACTTTAAATAATAACAAAGTGAGATTTCGACATTTCCCTCGTTGCGGTTCAGAGCCGCAGGCCAATTTAAACCGGCGTGGGCTCCTGGCTGTGTAATGGCCAGTTTCCAACCTTGTCTGGAGACACGTGAACGCTCAGTTTAAGCCAATTCCGTTTAGTCTCTGCTTCCTTCCTTCTTTCCTGCATCGTATGATTTAAATGTCTTTGGTTTCGCTGTTTAGGAGGTAAATACAGCTTTAGTTTGAGTTCGGCTTTAGCTGGAGACAAATCATTCAAAAGAACGTTGTTTTTCTCTCGCTTCTATGTGGACCAAACTTTTACTGTTACGTGTTTGTCACAGTGACTTCGTTCATACCGCAGGAAAATAGTTTGTGAAGAAGCAGAATAGTTGAGCGAGAGTTTAAGATAACATCCTATTGAGTTAAAGAAGAAGAAGCTGTTCTGAATGGGCTGGTGATGGACGGGTGAAAGGATGTCCGCAGGCTCTTTTCTCAAAGCGCTCTGTATCACGGAGCAGCACCTCTCTGAGTGACGGTGAAGAATGTCGACTGGAGGAGGACAGGGAGGCTAAATGAATGAGTGTTACTGTAGATAAGAAAGAAGAGGGAAGTAGAAAGGAAAAGAGAATGGAAGTGGGGAAAACATCTGAAAGGAAAGGAAGAGATGAAAAGCTTTTTACTTTAGCGTCTCAGAGGAGAGGAAAGGTTGGCGTCCAATCTAATGACTTAAACATATTTAAGACTTTTCGATGAGCTACACGTCTTGTTACGTGCAGAGTAGAAGCTGCCTTATTGGCAGGTAATGGGAAGTAATGGGGAGTGCAATCAATGTTATCTTTCCTTTAATTATTCTGCAAAGACAGTAAAGTAACACAGGCTCGTTGTTGACTTTCTGTATGGAAGGTGCAACTTCAACTATCAGATTAAACTTATTTAATATGCTAGCTGCTGCTTTTAGCCTCATTAGTAAAAACAAAACAAAATGAACGAAACAGGAAGAGATGCTCATTACTATAAGCCTATTATCGAATGATTTGCGGCTGGATGGTTGTATCTATACGTCAGACATACCAGCCGAGAAACTAAATGTCCCCTGTAATCACGGATTGATGATCACATATCAACCAGGGAGCTGTTAAAGTGTCAGTCAGACGACGTGCTGTTCTGCAGGAATGAGGCGGTGGAATGTCATTGTGCGCTGATAGCAGACAGATGTCACAGTGGTAACAGTATCGAAAGGGAAATACATCTTACCTGTAATCAGAAACAGGTTTTTCACTCTTAAAGATAATTGGTTGAAGCAACATCACTGAAATTCTTCTTTGTTTTGTAGAATATGATTTATGGAAAGGTGTGCAGATACTCACGTCTCAGCAGCTGTAGGTACCTGCAGACTGTATTAGTGTCCGTCGTATTGGAGGCACTGAGAGATCACAGGTGACACATTTGTGCAGCCATGTGCTTGTTATGTAAGTGTCACTGCATGTTATGGATTGCACAGCTGATAATTACCTTAATCCAAGTGAAATGTGGCCTCAGGCCTTCATACAGCAGTCCTCAGCACATGTGGTATCTGCAGAGAGGTCGTGTACCCACACAGGAGATCCAACCAGGACACTAATGTTGCATGTGGTAACAGCACAGAGAGATTAAATGTCTGATTGCTGGAATAAAACGGCTGTAGTTATGTAACAGCTCTCATCTCCCGTCATCTGTCAGGTAAAATGTTTGTCATATTTTAATCCAAAATGTGGTTTATTATCAAAACACAGTGAAATAACTTGTTGACAGTTTGTTGCTAGAATAGAGACAAAGTGCACTTGATCCTCCGTGTGCACTTAGCAGAGAATACTGAACCTGTTGTGCAGACTCTTCTTCTGAACACTGAGTCACACGGACACCACACAGCTGTACGCACAGACATCTGGCCCCACAAACAAACAAACAATTGACAGATTTTAGTGGAAACTTTCCGTAAATTGTGGAGGATGTGACTTTCTGAGTGGCCCTGGCGTCTATCAGTGTCGTAGCACGGCAAATGTGTCTCGTCAATTGTGTGTGTTTAGTTTTAAAGGAGGTGGTTTCAGCCAAACAAAGTGATTTGTTTGAGGATAGATTCCAACTGGGCGGAGCACAGGCCCTTTCAAACCTTCCCTCGTAGTGACTCTTTAAGAAAACAGCAGATAGTTTATGTAGAGAAGCCATTTGCAAAATGTGTTATCCTTCTGTTATCCCTCTTTGGCGTTTGTAGCTGTAATTGTGGGTATTTGCTCTTAAATATGACGATGAATGAAATAGTGTGCATCGTCCTAAAAGACATGAAACCGGGAAGAAGGTGTGTCGATGTTTTCTTGGTCGGTCTGGAATGCAAATTCTCGTGTAGTTGGAAAGTTGACATCAGCGCAAACAAACCAACACACACATTTCTGAGAACGATAATATGGGACACACACACACACACACACACACACACACACACACACACACACACAGTTATATATGATTTCAGTGACAACAGTACAAGTGTTTCAGCATCAGAGTCACATCTGTCAATGTCAAAATGTTTACTAGGCAGCGTGAATATATTGTGTGTGTGTGTGTGTGTGTGTGTGTGTGTGTGTGTGTGTGTGTGTGTGTGTGTGTGTGTGTGCATGTTAGCTGAATTACTGCTGAACTGTGTCTGGTTCCCTGAGGATCTGCTACAGCAAATGAAGCTCTGCATAAACAGAAACATAATTACACCTTCAGCCAACTGTATAACAATGAAAATGAATGATCAGCAGCTGGAGCGAAAGTAAAGTAAAGTCAGAAGTGTTCACGCTATGACCAGCTGGTGTTTCTCCCTGCAGGTGTGTGAGCTCGTTCGCCTCCTCATAGAGAACTGCAGCAGCGTCCTGGGAGAAGACGTCACCTCGCTGTTCAGGAGCTTCAGCCAGAAGAGCAGCTGCAGCGACCATGGATCAGGTCAGGACTGAGAGATGAATAGAACATGAATGAAAGATGAATAGAGTCTGATGGAGGCCAAGTCTGTAGAGCTGGCTTTTACCCAGAATTCCCAGTTTTGTTCTTTCACAGCTTAGATGGCAACGTTCATATTTCAGCTCTGTTGCGTATACATGTGGAGATGATGGATTGAGTGTAAAGAAACATGTCAAAATGTGAACATTACAATATTTTTCTTTTTAAATGCCATGAACAAAACTGCAACTAGGAGAATTAATTCTCTTTAAATGCAATTCTTAAAACTTGCAAAGTGGTTTCTTTGGTTTTCAGTTATAATACATTTCTAAAATCAAAATATGTGCACACGTAGTTCTTAATGAGGGTCAGGATCAATGTGAGAGTCTTAATCAAGTGTGTGTGTGTGTGTGTGTGTGTGTGTGTGTGTGTGTGTGTGTGTGTGTGTGTGTGTGGTTAAACAGCAGCTCCTTAACTGAGAGTGCTTGTTGACTGTCAATGCTTCAGTGTGTAGCACCTCAAAATATTGTAAAAAGGTGGTTTCAGACCGACTGGCTCGCTGTGAGTTTGATTAAGGCTCTTTCAGGCCTGTTGATTGGGGTCAGCAGATCGACCTGCAGTCATTCCAGTGATTGTCAGGGTCACAGGTGCTGATTAACACAGCACTGAATCTCCTCTTCACAAACACCGCTAACTTTTCTTCCTGGCGCTATAAATACCCACCAGAAGGTCAAAGAGCACTCAGCAGGACGACACTTTGTCCTCTGTTCTCCTCGTCTCCAACAGTGAACTGAGGCTTTGTTCATTTCAGCGGCCAACATTCTTAGTTTCTCTCTCACTCACTTGAGCTTTGTGGAGGAAGCTTCTACCAGAGGAGAGAAGCAGAATGTGGGCGACATACTTACGGTTCTAATTGCATTTTTTTTTTGTGTAGGTTGTTGTGTAAATAAAGGAAGTTTGATCTGCCACAAGTTGGGCTGCTAATTTTGGTTGCTAGTAGGTGGAAATAGCCTAAATTGCAGGATACTTGCATGAAAGGGAATGTCTGCCAAAGCTGTGTAATTTAAGCACACATGCAACGTAATCTTAAAGTAAGAATTATCGTGATTCAACAGTTTACCACTTGTTTAGTCCAAGTCCCGTAATAATATTCTTTCTCTGCTCTTCCCTTCATTGCTTCATCTTCCTCCTCATCTATCGTCCCCTCTGTCTTTCCATCTGTCTCTTCACAGATGTGTCATCCTTCCAGATGAACGACTCGTCCTACGACAGTCTGGAGAACGAGCTGAACGATGACCCCGAGTCTCCCTTCCAGGAACAGCTGCCTCTTCGTGACAAGGACAAGCCCGACAGTCGCAGTCGTGACTCCGTCATCACCCTCAGTGATTGTGACCCTGATCCCGACCCTGAGACCGACCACCTACTGCAGCTCCCCCCTCTGGCCAGACCCCGGAGGTTTAGCCCCGCGGTTCGACAGCTCCGCACCCGCCAGACAAACGGGCCGTTACAGGGTCCCAGGAGGCTGAGGAGGAGTTCAGAGCCCGCCTTGTCCCTGGCAAGCACACTGCCCTCGGACACAGTGATGATAACCGCCATTAACCACCACCCAGCATTAAGAAAGGTGAGCTATGATGCCGCCATGGAGGGGGAGGGGGCGGAGGAGGTGTTTCTGGAGCAGGGGCTGAGCGGGCTGCACCTGAAGGAGGTGGAAGAGGATGGCTGTGAGAAGGGAGGAGTTAAAGTCCAGAATGGTGGGCGAAGGAAGATGAAGCACGCCCCTCCGCCTCCGTTGCGACTGGATGCAAGCTGTTCCAGTCTGTCGTCACCGGCGACCTCACCCACAGGCTCCTCCCTCAGCTCTTTAGACTCCGCCTTCTCACAGTACTCTACGGACTACGGCACCAATGGGGCGAATCCATTGGCTGAGCCTGTTCCGCTCTCCCCTCTATTTCCTGGACGTCCTCAGCTGTCACTCAGGGACTCCCCCCCTCAGAGGGAAGCCCCGCCTCTTTGGCCACAGCCCAACCAGGCTCCTCGGAGCAGCCAAACTCCCCCACACCCACATGGTCTCCACCCTAACACGTGGCTTAAGAAGGACCGCCGCCTGTCACTAAAGCAGTCTGATAGTGGAACCTCAGAGGAGGTCTTGCCTGAAGTAAACGGGAAAACCCACCCGACCAGTAACGGCTACTCTGACAGCGCCCAGGAGGCCGAAGCAAACCGAAACTGCCAGCGGAGATCCAGCAGCCCTCCGTCTTACCAGCAGGCTCTACAGCAGCTGCAGCACAGCCGCTCTCCTTTCTACAGGGGGACAGAGAAAGCTCTGACGGTTAGAGAGCTGAGGCAGCTCCAAGACCCGACCTGCACCTCCAGATCCCCGATCCCAGTCTCCCCTAACAGCCCAAATCCACACACAGGAAGTGAGGTCGCACAGAGGCTGGCTAGAAATGAGTGTGCGCAGCCCCCACAGGGTGTCTTCTATGGACAGAACGCCACCGCTCTGGTCCTCCAGAGGCAAAAGTCCCATTCTACAGTCATGGAGGGACACAAAGGGCAGAGGACCCTTCCCCTTCCCCGCCGAGCATCTGAACCTTCCAAGGTCACTGCAAACTCCTTCTCCAGCCTCACCCTGGACAGACCTCGCTCCTCTAAGGCTCAGCCCCAAGATGGCGGCCTGAGAGTGTCCGAGGTGGAGCCCAACCACGACGAGCCACGCTTCTGCCTGTCTCCCTCCGCCACCCGGGCTGTAAGGGACTACTTTTCCTCCCAGGGTGAGGAGGATACAGACACCTGCCTGCGGAGGAGTCAGGAGGTGGCGCTGGCTATTGTGCAGGGGAAGAGGGACTGGCAGAGCAGGCGGTGCAGTGACCCACGCGTGGACGACTTTGACCAGCTTTTTTTTGCAGAAGAGTCATACGTGTAAATAAGAACTTTGTACAGAAAAGCTGTGTATGAGAGACTGGTTTTTATCGTGTGTTCACTTGTAAACAACTCCCCCCACATACACCTTTTTCTCTCCGGCAGCAGCAGTCATCCCGACACAAAAAGGTGTTGCAGTTTACTCTCATGGTACATCCAAGGTTTTAGATTTTAAAAGGTACAGATAAACATCCTGCTTCCATGTTTCACCTCCTTGTGATCTTAAACTGTTCAAATGTATTCAAATTCCTCGTCAACCGTAGATTGAAATGTTTGAAGTTGTTATAATCCATAATAATTTAAGTTTAAAAACTCTTTCATGTATTTGACAATGAAGTTGCTTTGTGGTCCTCACATGATTATTTATTGAGTAGTAATGCCTGATTCTGTGGATTCATTAGAGAAGATGTGAAGAAACACTTTCTATTGGACATCTGGATCCCTAAACAATCATTAAAGCTGCGAGTCGAGTTCCAGATCTTGTGCCAAAATCTGGTTCCTCTGAGAAATATTTTGTGCGTCCTTGTTTTGTCTTTTGGAATGTGTTGTTGCTTTTTAAGCACATTAGGAAAAAATGAAGGAAGACGAGCTCTTTAGAAGTGAAAGAGAAAAGACAAAGAAGCTTTTTTTTTTCTTTCTCTGGACGCTTTTAAACTGAAAATTTATTTTTTACCATTTCCAAAGACGGCACAAAAAAAGACTGGTGAGAAATCAAAGCCATGACTTATTTTTGTCGTCGGTTTTTAACAGCAAAACATATAAAATGTTATTAAAAATAGCCCCGAATTTGCATGAAAATTCAGACTTTACTGTATATAATCATACTCATCGCATTCTTCTCGTGCAGAAAGAAACATATTAAAGTCACCATGTTTTTAAGGGAATACAAATGACAACAATACGGTCATGATGACAGCTGTGACTCCATGGAAATACTATGAACATGCGTTCAGCTCCATCCTCAACACCGGAGACGTTTGCAGGAGTTGAGGAAGTTTTAGGGCAGACGCCTCCACTGTACATTAAAACACCTTAGTCTTTGTTTCTTTCATGACAAATTGCATCTGTAAAGTGAAACATTTTCCCAAAGTGAGTGAAGTGTTTGTCTGTCTGAATCAATAGGGCCGGTATTTATTCATATGAGCTGAGTTTGCAGACACACAGCACACAGTGTTGTCCCCTGTAGCTCTGGTTTGTATCTGTGTGACCCGGACGGGAGGGAAGGGGGGCGGGGGGGTATCAGTGTGTGTGCGTGAAAGAAAGTCAAAGTGTTGTGGAATATGATCATTGACAGCGTGTCCAGAGCAGGAATGTGAGGAAATGTGTGCCATTGAAGGAGAAATCTCTTTTTATTCTTGCTTGTATACACTTCATTATTCTAAACTAGAACTTTCAGTCTCACAAGAATGACGAGGACACCGCCTGTGTGTGTGTGTGTGTGTGTGTGTGTGTGTGTGTGTGTGTGTGTGTGTGTGTGTGTGTGTGTGTGCTGATACACCACAGTTTCTCTAACTGTTGTATGTTTTGTCCATAATTATATGATATCACTGTTCCAGTGCTGCAGTCATTGCAGTGCTGATTTCTTATGTGACATTTAACAATAAATGACCTTATTTCACTGTGCATTCATGTACTGAGAAGTGTGTAAATACATACTTATAGGTATCCTTCTGTAAGATCCATTTGTACCAGTGTTAACACAGTGTTATTATGAGCTACAGGATCACACACTGCAATAAGGTTGTTGTCATGTTCGGAGTTGCCCCTTTAAATGGTCTCAAAATGTACTTTATCCTGTATTATTACTATATTATAATTGTTTTCTCCATTACAGTGAATTGTGTTCAACGTGTATAGTTCTGCATATTTATGATACAGAAATATATAAATATATATATAAATATATTATCTTGTTACTTTGGTATGTCGTGTTGTGTGAGAAAATCAAATGTGTATTTTTGTACATGCCAATTCTGCTGCTGCTGTCTCTATAGAAAGTATATTTGCTACAAAACGCACCATTTGTATATTGTGTACATCTGATGTCTAATTCTCACGAGAACAAATGATCATTGATTTTAATAAATGTTGCTCTTGTGAAACTACTTTGCAGATTGAATTGATTGTGTTCTTTAGTGAAGCTATTAAAGTAGTATTTCTGCACGGCGGGAGACGGGATACATGCAGAGACACTTGGATCAAAGTGATTTACTGCACGCTCCTCACCAGATTTAGCGAGAAAGTCGCTAAACTGGCAACACTGGCTCTGCTGCGTCACCTGGAGCAGCCTCGGCTCCACTGACGATCCACGTCTTTGCCTATTTTTGGATTAGCCAGAAGTAAGACGGAGTTGGCACTGCCAAGATGGCGACTGCCAGAACCGCCCACATTGAGCTCCACGACGGCTCTTCAGACACCTATAGGTGACGTCACAGGAGACTATGTTCATATTTCATTTTTGGCTTCTACCAAATGCAAAAGGGGAAATATCTGTCTCTGTAGGTGCGTTCACTGTCTACGTGCTGTTTGGTGATGAGCAGGTAGTGCACGCTGGGTGTTGAGAGATTTTTCACTTAAATGAGAGCTGTGAGAGTGAACGTTGCGGGTTGCACAGCTTAATAACAAGCTTAAACTCACTATAAAGCTCTCAGCTCTGTAAAGCTGAGGAGAGCTGCAGACTGGGGCATCATTCTCAGTATTGTCATCAGTATGAGACCAATTTCACATTGATACATGGATATGAAAATATAGATTATAGTGAAAAATGTGATATATTTACTCAAACTTAAAATAATTGGTTGTTTGAATAATGCTCGGCTGTACAACGTCAGCCGGTGAGGTTGTAGAAGTTGGAGCATTACATAATTCCCCTCTGACTGCAGCCTGAAGCGTCCCAGAAAGGTTTGTTTTAACTTTACTGAGTTATGAGTGCGAACCTGATACGAATATTTACTGCAAGGAAAGTTTGAGGGGCAAAATTTACTTGCACAAGAATGAACTGTGGCCTTGTCATTGTTCCTCAAACCTTAATTTATAATCTTTTCTGAAAGCATTAGCACACAGTTTAACCAGAAACAGAACAGCAGCAGTCAAGGTTGACTCGTATATTTAGAAACACATTCTGGGATGTCAAACCCAGCAGAAATATAGACGTAATCATCAAAAGCCTTGAGATTTGTACACCGGTGTGTCTTATTCTCCTCTTACTTTCCACCAGTACGTGACATTAAGATACTGTTTGCTGATGTGACTCCATGGGCCTGATGTTCCTCAGGGAGGCAGGCTGCTCCACAGTTAAGTGATGTGATCCAAACACAACTTTGTTGCATAAATGGGAATGTCCCCGACAAAATTCACAGAGAATATTAAGAATAATAAGAATAATAAAAATAATAGGAATAATAAGAATAGGAATAATAGAATAGGAATAAATAAGAATAATAAGAATAAATAAGAATACATAAGAATAATAAGAATAAATAAGAATAATGGGAATACATAAGAATAATAAGAATAAATAAAAATAGGAAAAAATAAGAATAGGAATAAATAAGAATAAGAAGAATAAATATGAATATCATCAAATCAAAACAGCCCAATATCACAAATTACACATTTGTCTCAGTGTGCTTTACAGACTGTACAGGTCACGACACCCTCTGTCCTTACACCCTCTGTCCTCAGACCCTCTGTCCTCAGACCCTCTCATCGCACAAGGAAAAACGTCCTAAAAGAAACCCCATAATTAAAGGGGAAAAAATGGAAGAAACCTCAGAGACTGAGGAGGGATCCCTCTCCCAGGACGGACAGACGTGCAATAGATGTCGTGTGTACAGGATAAACAACATAGTACAAATACAACATTTGACAGAAAATGTGTTGAAAAAGAGAAAGTTTGGATGAATCCAGGAAAATGTCAAAAAGGGTTCCCGGTGTCCAGCAGGACCAGGGCAGCAGGCGCAGCCACGATTCATGATCCTGACGTAAACTTTATCAGTGGCAACCTGCCACATGAGACACAGACACTCCGGGGATGATGCCCCGGATGATGAGTTAGTAACATACATTTACATAAATGCATACAGATAGAGAGGGAGAAGAAGAGAGGGAGGGGAGGAGAGAGGAAGAGAAGGAAGAGAGCAGGGAGGTGTCCCCCAGCAGTCTAAGCCTATAGCAGCATAACTAGGAGCTGATCCAGGGCAAACCTGAGCCAGCCCTAACTATAAGGTTTATAAAAAAGGAAAGTCTTTAGCCTGCTCTTAAATGTGGAGAGTGTGTGCCTCCCGAACACAAACTGGAAGCTGGTTCCACTGGAGAGGAGCTTGATAGCTGAAGGCTCTGGCTCCCATTGTACTCTTAGAGACTCTAGGAACCACAAGTAACCCTGCAGTCTGGGAGCGTAATGCTCTAGTTGGTTTATAAGGTACTATGAGATCTTTAAGATATGCTGGAGCCTGACCATTAATTGCTTTGTAAGTCAGGAGAAGGATTTTGAATTATATTCTGTATTTTACCGGGAGCCAGTGCAGAGCAGCTAATACAGGAGTAATATGATCCCGTTTCCTTGTTCTTGTCAATACACATGCCGCTGCATTTTGGATCAACTGAAGAGTCTTAAGCAACTTTTTGGGACAACCTGATGACAGGGTCTATTGGGGTGATAGGCTCAGGTGCAGAGACAGACACAGGCTTGGAGTGAGTCAGAAAAGTCTTTACTTTTAGAACAGGTGGCAGGACAAAACTCAAAATACATCCAGACCACTAACAGGTAAAGTCTGGGCAAAAACAGGATCAACAGAGGATATCCGAAAAGCAGGCAGCAAAAGGATCTCAAGAACTAAAGAGTAAAAATGCAGTTAACTCAGGAACTCGAGACACAAAAACAGACACTTCAAGAGACGGCTCAAAAACTCACAAACTTGGCCTCCGGCAACAATTCAAGACTCAGCAATGAACAGAAGAAAACAGGCAGCTTATAAAGGCTAGCAAACAAGGAACAGGTGCAACCAATGAAACAATCAAGACAAGCACATGACACAGAAATGAACGGTGGCGACCCCACATGGTCCAAAGAGCAACTGCAGTCCAAAAACCCTGACAGGACCCCCTTCCCTATGAACGTCTCCTGACGTTCCCACACGGGCGATCAGGGTGGCTCTGATGGAAGGCCTCGATGAGGCCCGGATCGAGAACATGCCGAGACGGGACCCAGGACCGCTCCTCAGGACCATAGCCCTCGCAGTCCACCAGGTATTGAAGGCCCCTCCCCACCCGGCGAGAATCCATTAGGCGGTGGATTGAATAAGCAGGGCCACCATCAACGATTCTGGGGGGCGGAGGGGGTTTAGCTGGAGGGACCAAAGGACTTGTGGCGACAGGGCGTAGGCGAGAGACGTGGAAGGTGGGATTGATCCGCATGGACCGAGGAAGTTGGAGACGGTAAGCCACTGGGTTGATCCTCCTCAAGATCTTGAAGGGCCCCACGAACCGTGGCGCCAGCTTGCGGGACTCCACCTGTAGAGGAAGATCCCGTGTCGACAGATAGACCCTCTGCCCCGGACGTAGCGGTGGTGTAGGTCTGCGGCGGCGGTTGGCATCGCGCTGGCGTGCGGACCGCTGCAGGGTAGACCGGGCCTTGCGCCAGACCCGCCTGCACCGTCGGACAAAGCTCTGGGCCGAGGGAACACCCACCTCAGTCTCTTGGTCAGGGAAGAGTGGAGGCTGAAAACCAAACTGTCACTCGAAGGGACTGAGACCTGTAGCAGAAGAACACAAGGTATTATGTGCATATTCAGCCCATATCACAAACCTGCTCCATGATGATGGATTGGAGGAGGCCAGGCATCGGAGGGTGGTTTCCAGGTCCTGATTTAGCCTCTCAGTCTGACCATTGGACTCAGGATGGAACCCTGAGGAGAGACTGACCGTAGCCCCAATCAGTTTGCAGAAGGCCCTCCAAAACTGTGCGGTAAACTGGGGCCCACGATCCGAGACCACATCCAGGGGGAGACCAAAGAACCTGAAGACATTCTGGCACACAGCCTCGGCGGTCTCTAGTGCCGAAGGGAGTTTGGGCAGGGGAACGACCCGACACGCCTTGGAAAAGCGGTCGACAATAACCAACATGACTGTTTCCCTGAGAGGGGGGAAGGCCTGTAACAAAGTCCAAGGAGATGTGGGACCAGGGCCGCTTGGGGATGGGTAGAGAGCGAAGGAAACCATGAGGCGGGGTACGGGCGCTCTTACTCTGGGCACAGACAGAGCAAGCAGCAACAAAGGACCTCACATCTGCATTCATGCCAGGCCACCAGAACCGCCTCTTAACAAACTCCAGAGTCCTGCGTGCTCCCGGGTGGCTGGTAAGCCGTGAAGAGTGCCCCCACTGCAGAACTTGGGATCGCACCACAGTTGGGACAAATACCCGATTGGAGGGTCCATTCCCGGGGTCTGGCTCCCTCTTCTGGGCCTGGCGAACCAGTGACTCGACTCCCCATCGGACAGGAGCCACAATCCTCGAGCTCGGGAGGATGGGTACTGGAACTCTCTCACCATCTGACCTGTGAAACAGTCTAGAGAGTGCATCAGGCTTCTGGTTCTTCGAACCGGGGCGGAAGGACAAAACAAAATCAAATCTATTAAAAAAAAGAGCCCATCTTGCCTGCCTGGGGTTGAGACGTTTGGCCCTCTGAATTTACTCCAGGTTTTTGTGGTCGGTCCAAACAGCAAAAGGGTGTTGGGCCCCCTCCAGCCAGTGGCACCACTCCTCCAAGGCCATCTTGATAGCCAGGAGCTCACGATCTCCAACATCATAGTTCCTCTCAGCAGGCGAAAGGCGAGCAGAGAAGAAGGCACACGGACGGAGTTTTCCATCAGCCGGACGCTGGGAGAGCACAGCCCCCACTGCCACATCCGAGGCGTCCACCTCAACCATGAAGGGGAGGGAGAGGTCGGGTAAGGTAAGGATGGGGGCAGAGGAAAATCTCATCTTCAGATCCTGGAAGGCCCGCTCTGCCACTGGAGACCACTTAAAGGGGCCAGATTTCTTCTTGGTGAGATCAGTCATGGGGGCAGCAACTGCACTGAAGTTCCTGATAAACTTCCTATAAAAATTGGCAAAGCCAATGAACCGTTGTACCTCCTTGACCGAAGAGGGTTGGGGCCAATCCCGGATAACTTGAGTCTTCTTGGGGTCCTTGATGAGACTCCCTTTGGACAGGATGAAGCCCAAAAAGGACACCTTGGAGACATGGAATTCACACTTCTCAGGTTTGACAAAGAGGTGGCTTTCCAACAGGCGCTGGAGGACGACTCTGACATGATGGACATGTTCATGGAGGGACTTGGAGAAAATCAAAATGTCATCCAAATAAACAAAGACAAAACGGTTCAACGTCTCTCTCAATACCTCGTTGATGAGTGCCTGGAACACTGCCGGGGCGTTGGTTAAGCCAAACGGCATCAGTAAGTACTCGTAGTGGCCCGTTGGTGTGTTGAACGCCGTCTTCCACTCGTCACCCTCCCTGACCCGGACCAAATGGTAGGCGTTACGGAGGTCCAACTTGGTGAAGACGGTTGCCCCTTGGAGGAGTTCAAAAGCAGTGGTCATTAAAGGCAAGGGGTAACGGTTCCTCACCGTGATCTTGTTTAACCCCCTGTAATCTATGCATGGCCTGAGGCCGCCGTCCTTCTTCCCAACAAAAAAGAATCCGGCACCAGCAGGGGAGGACGAGGGGCGAATGATCCCAGCAGTCAGGGAGTCCTTGATATAATCCTCCATAGCTTGGGTCTCAGCGGGTGACAGGGAGAAGATCCTACCTCGTGTAGGGAAAGAGCCTGGAAGGAGATCAATGGCACAGTCAAAGGGCCTATGAGGGGGCAGGGAAGTGGCCCTCCTCTTGCTAAATACCTCAGCTAGGTCGTGGTACTCTGAGGGGACTCGGGACAACTCGAGAGAGCTAGGAAGCTTAGTGGCTGGAGGCACAGCTCTAGTGAGGAGACAGGAGGACTTGCAATTGGGACCCCACTCAACCACAGTTCTTGAAGACCAATTGATGTGAGGGCTGTGGTGAGATAACCAGGGGAACCCTAGCACAACAGGGAACTCGGGAGAATGAATAAGATTAAACTGAATCTTTTCGTGATGATTGCCAAAAATAGACAAGACAACAGGAGAGGAAACATGAGTCACAGTACCTTGTCCCAAGGGCCTACCATCCAAGGCGGTCACTGAGAGTGGATGGTCCAGCCTGGAGATGGGCAGGTGAAGGACCCTGGCAAGGGTGAGATCCAAGAAATTCCCTGCAGCGCAGAGTCAATGAGGGCCTGAAGAGGATGATGTTGGTTCTCCCAGGAGATGGTGACCGGGAGCTGCAGGCACGAAGTCGAGGCTGAGGGAGTAAGAGTCGCACCCGTCAGCTTTTCCCGCAAGCTCGGGACATGAGGAACGAAAGTGGTTAGGGCCTCCACAATAGAGGCAGCGTCTCTCCCTCATCCTCCGGTTCCGTTCTGCCTGGGACAGGCGAGTACCACCAAGCTGCATTAGCTCCTCAGGACAAGGTGGGTTACTCTGAGGTTCCCGAGGCCACTGAAGCGGAGCGGAGGTTGAAGCTGTGACTCCGGAACTGGGGCGACTGTCCATTTGTCGTTCGTGACGCCTCTCCCACATACGGTTATCGAGACGGATAGTCTGGTCAATTAGGGACTCCAGGTCTGACACCGGATCTTTAGCTGCCAGCTCATCCTTGATTCCGCCACAGAGGCCATGCCGGAACGCTGTCATCAGGGCCCCCTCATTCCACCCACTTACAGGAGCCAGGGTTCGGAAGAGCACAGCATACTCTGCCACACTAGAGCCGCCTTGACACAGCTGGATCAGTCTGTTACCAGCGTCTTTACCTCCTACTGGATGGTCGAAAACCCGGCGCATCTCATCGGTAAAGACCCTGTAGTCATTACAGGAAGGGCCCTGCTGTTCCCAGACGGCTGTAGCCCATGACCGGGCCTTTCCAGTCAGGAGAGTGATGATGTAGGCGATACGGGAGCGCTCTGAGGGGAAGTAGGAAGGTTGAAGCTCAAAGGTGAGAGAGCATTGGGCTAGGAAAGCCCGGCAGTCCTTGTGGTTACCCTCATACCTCTCGGGAGCAGGGAGCCGTGGTTCAGACGGAAGCGGACCGCGGGCACCCATGGAGCTGGACTGCTGAACTGCTGGAGTCAGTGGAGTAGATGGAGGTGATGGTAGACCCTGTGTCCTTGCGTCCGGCAGACGAGCAAGTAGATCCACAAGGGACTGTTGGAGGTTCTGCAGAATCCCCTGCTGGTGGGACAAGAGAGCCTCGTGACGACGCACTGTAGCATCATGGCTTAGAACTGCAGCGTAGAGTTGCTCCTCCGACGTCGGTGCCGGCGGAGACTGGGGGTTAGTTGTCTCTGCTGAGCCAGATTCCATGGCTGAGTCTTGCTGACAGGGTCTGTTGGGGTGATAGGCTCAGGTGCAGAGACAGACACAGGCTTGGAGTGAGTCAGAAAAGTCTTTACTTTTAGAACAGGTGGCAGGACAAAACTCAAAATACATCCAGACCACTAACAGGTAAAGTCTGGGCAAAAACAGGATCAACAGAGGATATCCGAAAAGCAGGCAGCAAAAGGATCTCAAGAACTAAAGAGTAAAAATGCAGTTAACTCAGGAACTCGAGACACAAAAACAGACACTTCACGAGACGGCTCAAAAACTCACAAACTTGGCCTCCGGCAACAATTCAAGACTCAGCAATGAACAGAAGAAAACAGGCAGCTTATAAAGGCTAGCAAACAAGGAACAGGTGCAACCAATGAAACAATCAAGACAAGCACATGACACAGAAATGAACGGTGGCGACCCCACATGGTCCAAAGAGCAACTGCAGTCCAAAAACCCTGACACCTGATAACAATGAGTTGCAGTAATCCAGCCTTCAAGTATCAAATGCATGGACTAGTTTTTCTGCATCATTTTGAGACAGGATGTGTCTTATTAATAAGAAGACTAATAAGAATAATAAGAATAATAAGAATAATAAGAATAATAAGAATAATAAGAATGAAGAATTAACAATAAATAAGAATAATAGGAATCTGTGTTATTAGAGCTTGGTTTAGTTAAGATGCACTTTCATATGTTGTATGTGATTAAAATTGTCATTTAAAAGTGAGTCAGTAACAATATTCTATTTCCCAGCTGAGGATTCCTCTGTCCTCACATCTCTTAGCCTCGCCCTCGTAAGACGCGAAAAGACGCAAGTAAGGGAAGCGAGGAGGCCAAATCCAGTAATGGGATGAACCCAGTGACATTCTCTCTACCTGTCCATCAGACGCCCTCTGTCTTTTTCACCTCCCCTGATCACCTGACTCTCTCATCCAGCCCTTACTTACACAGCCATTCCCTTCACCTGACCTTCCACCTGTTTCCACTTTCCCCCATCAGCAGCACATTCACTGATCGTGCTGCTCACAATGAAGCAAGACAAATCTATTATGTATCTACTAATCTACTATGTTGTATTCATACCAGGTTTTTAAAACACATATTAGTGATCTTGTAATTGATTCACCCTAAATGCAGCACTTTACTCTTGTAGTCCGTAACATTCAGTGTGGTACAGTTAAGGTCTGAAGGTCTCCAGATATGTGAAAAACACTTAAGTTCACCACCTGAAACAAACCATAAAATACATTTTTACGCACTGAAGTCAGCAGACATGTTGGAGTTCATGGCATGTAACAACCAGCTGTTGAACAGCATTGAAGAAGCCGCCATCAGATAACAACAACAATCCTCAAACTGTACCCGAAATGTCAAGGCGTCTTTCTGAAGTGTTTTCTTCTGAGAGTCCTTTATGTTGACCTGGAGGAAGATATAAGTAGGGAGAGGAACTGTCATTAACCAAATGTAGCCTATTTATAGCTCGACACACCTGGCTTGTGGATTACCTGCTGCATGGCATCATGAACCCTCTGGATGGGTTCATGATGTCATAAGTAATAATCATTTATCGCAGGTGAAAACACAACCGAAATCTTCTAATACCTGACTCCACACTGAGCTTCTTATTTCAGAAAGAAGGTTTATAAGTGAAGTTGATGTTACATACGATGGAAAACAACATTTTAAGTTTGTCTTTTGAAAAACAACAATTGAAATAAATACAAAAAAATTCAAACATGATCTTGAACCTCTTGTTGTGATGTATTTCATGTAATGTTATTTTACCTTGACCTCTCACACACTTGGTAAAAAGCTACTCTTTGGTAATAGCAGTCAAGATACAGTAAAGATGACACTATAGCAATAAAATGTGAGTTCTCATTAATCAACTTGATTTGTGGAGTCCAACACCAGCAAATAAAAACAGGCATTATGGTCATAAATCAAAAATAAAAGAAGTAAACTCTGGAAAGCACTTCATATATAATTTATGACTCTGATAGAGATAAATTAAAACATGAAAGCAAATATGTAATGAAACACCATCACATGTGAGGATGTTTAGAATGCAGATCCGAGCTGCGTGTGGAGCCGATCAGCTTCTGAATCGTTCATCTTCCCTCCACAGAGACGACTCACAGCTGCAGCAGCATCACACACACCGCTCACCTGATCCCACTCTGAGCTGCTGCTGCTGCATCACACACACCGCTCACCTGGATCCCACTCTGAGCTGCTGCTGCTGCATCACACACACCGCTCACCTGGATCCCACTCTGAGCTGCTGCTGCAGCATCACACACACCGCTCACCTGGATCCCACTCTGAGCAGCTGCTGCTGCAGCATCACACACCGCTCACCTGATTCCACTCTGAGCAGCTGCTGCTGCAGCATCACACACCGCTCACCTGGATCCCACTCTGAGCTGCTGCTGCTGCATCACACACACCGCTCACCTGGATCCCACTCTGAGCTGCTGCTGCTGCTGCATCACACACACCGCTCACCTGATCCCACTCTGAGCAGCTGCTGCTGCATCACACACACCGCTCACCTGATCCCACTCTGAGCTGCTGCTGCTGCATCACACACACCGCTCACCTGGATCCCACTCTGAGCTGCTGCTGCAGCATCACACACACCGCTCACCTGGATCCCACTCTGAGCAGCTGCTGCTGCAGCATCACACACCGCTCACCTGATTCCACTCTGAGCAGCTGCTGCTGCAGCATCACACACCGCTCACCTGGATCCCACTCTGAGCTGCTGCTGCTGCATCACACACACCGCTCACCTGGATCCCTCTCTGAGCTGCTGCTGCTGCTGCATCACACACACCGCTCACCTGATCCCACTCTGAGCAGCTGCTGCTGCATCACACACACCGCTCACCTGATCCCACTCTGAGCTGCTGCTGCTGCATCACACACACCGCTCACCTGGATCCCACTCTGAGCTGCTGCTGCTGCTGCATCACACACACCGCTCACCTGGATTCCACTCTGAGCAGCTGCTGCTGCATCACACACACCGCTCACCTGGATCCCACTCTGAGCTCCTGCTGCTGCATCACACACACCGCTCACCTGATCCCACTCTGAGATGCTGCTGCTGCATCACACACACCGCTCACCTGGATCCCACTCTGAGCTGCTGCTGCTGCATCACACACACCGCTCACCTGATCCCACTCTGAGCTGCTGCTGCTGCATCACACACACCGCTCACCTGGATCCCACTCTGAGCTGCTGCTGCAGCATCACACACACCGCTCACCTGGATCCCACTCTGAGCTGCTGCTGCTGCATCACACACACCGCTCACCTGGATCCCACTCTGAGCAGCTGCTGCTGCATCACACACACCGCTCACCTGGATCCCACTCTGGATCCCACTCTGAGCTGCTGCTGCTGCATCACACACACCGCTCACCTGATCCCACTCTGAGCTGCTGCTGCTGCATCACACACACCGCTCACCTGGATCCCACTCTGAGCAGCTGCTGCTGCATCACACACACCGCTCACCTGTTCCCACTCTGAGCTGCTGCTGCTGCATCACACACACCGCTCACCTGGATCCCACTCTGAGCTGCTGCTGCTGCATCACACACACCGCTCACCTGATCCCACTCTGAGCAGCTGCTGCTGCATCACACACACCGCTCACCTGATCCCACTCTGAGCAGCTGCTGCTGCTGCATCACACACACCGCTCACTTGGATCCCACTCTGAGCTGCTGCAGTGAGGGGCAACTCAAACCAAGACAACTGCACTGTGCATGGGTACCATGTGCTTTTGATAAACTGCGAGCTCCAAACGTTCCCTTTCCTCTTATTATATGCTTTGTAAAGTAAGTCAGCAGCTGAACTTCCAGCCTCACATTGATCCACAATGCACCTCGAGCGGCGACATCTGGAGCTCTTTTCTACGTCTTTACCAAAATGTTTGAGTATCAAACTATCAGTTTGTGCAGGCTCTTTTTTCACCTTATGATTTCAATGACTACATCGACATGCACAATATACTTGACATGTGTCCTGTAAATAGCATATTTCTTATTAAATCTTATTCCGAAAGTAGCATTTTCTGATTAAGACATGTAGGATATGCCGATATTATTTGGGTTTAGGATGCTTTGGACAACACATTCAATGCATCTCAATCAGGGAAGTTATCACAGTTTGCGTCACACTTTTAAAACATTTTATAAGACTTGGATATCAACAGCACAATGCTGATCTTTTCAAGAAGGTGTTTGAAGGAATGAAAGAGGGAAGCTGAGTTTGCTCGGTCCTCAAAGACAACTCACATCTGCAGCCGCTGGATCAGCCTCACTTCTTCTCTGGTTCCCATTATGTGCTGGTCAATGCAATTCAAATCTCCCCAGGGTGAGGGGTTCACTTCTTGGACATGTACACAGCTAATTTGTAATAAGCGTTTGCAACACACAGCCTCTCACCTGTTTATGATTCAACACACACACACGCCAGAGATACATGTCACATGTGTGGTTGTAAAGAGAAACTTTTAAACATGATGAAAGTCTTGGATATCAACAGGTTTCTGGATATGTGCAAATATACCAACGCTGAACTTTTCAAGATTGTGTTTGACGGAGTGAAAGAGGGAAGCTGTGAACAAATCATATAGAATCATACTTTGTGAATGCTTGTTCCTGGCTCTGCAGCAACAGTTCCCACTCTCACAACGGCACTAACGTTTCTTTTGTTTTCAGAAGGATGATGAAGGAGTTTTAGGGCAGCTCGGCTTCTCTGCAAGATTGCCCTGCCAGCTCGTAGCTCTCTGTGCAGTGAAGTCACGCTTGATACGATCTATCCCTCTTGTGAATTTCAGTCAAAACAGCAATTAGCCTGTTTTCCTCCCCACACTGTTGACCTACTGAAACGCATGTAAATCCCTGCACAGGAACCTTGGTAACATTCCCACATATTGTTTTTCTGACACACATTCTGCAGCTTTGGTGAAACGCTTATGTTGCAATGAAAAGCAGGAGTCAGTTTGAGTAAATTCCCCCTTTATGCCCTCGCGGGATCCTGCATCTGATGTCGATTAAGTCTCTATGTGCAAAACATCACGAAATAATGACACTGACAGAGAAATATTTCCACGCCAAGTTGCAATCCTATTTTACAATCCTGTCCCATGTGATGGAACCTCCAACCCACCAAATATAATTGTTTGGGGATTTATGGGACTCTGTAGAGGTACGGAGCCATTTGAAGAAAAACATGTCGTTTTTTTTGTTTGACATTTTTACATCTAAATACCACAAATTGCAGGCATAGCTTCGAAGAATTTAAGACCTCCAACGGACAGGAGAGAAGATGTATGTGTTGGGGACAGAGGACTGGAGGAATGGGGACACAGAGAGACAAACACACCTGTGAGAGACAGAAAGATTGCATGTGTGTGTGTATTTGTAAGCATATCAGTGTGTATACACTGGAGTGGCACACTAGTGGGCACTTTGGAGTCCACTAGTGTGTGTGTGTGTGTCTGTGGGACTCAAGGTTCCCTCCATTGAATACACAGTAAAACAAAGCTGCACTGGCACAGTCACAGTGTGACTTGTTTGAATGTGATCGTCAGAGTCAACTGATGCTGATGCACGACTTCATTTCTCTGCCAGTAATAATGTCACGCTTCATTAGGAGTCCAGAAAACCAGACGCAATTAATGCACATTCAAATATGAGAGTAGACTTTCTTCAAAATTGTTTCTGCATGTTGCTCGACTGCTGCGTCAGATTTAACTTTACCAACGTTTATAATGTGTTGCCCTGAGAGCTCGCCTGTGTAAAAACGTACCACACTAGACGGACTGAAGATGACCATGCAGACTCTTCCTCTCATCTACAAAGGCTGGAGTCTCTGTCGATTTCTTGCCTCCAGCTCCCTTTTGAACAATCATTCCCCTTCGTCTCTGTGCAGCGTACACAAACACAAACGTGCACATATGCACACACATTTAGATGTCTGCTTCAAATAGCAACTCATTATATTAGCAGGCTAAATATGCAGACATGCACACACAGGGACACGGCCACGCTTCTCTCTTCTCTGCAACATGGGGGAATCCTCAGGCAGGCTTCCCTGCTGTGTTCCACGTGCCCGTGTGTGTGTGTGCTTTTATATTTGTGACCCTTTCATGTGTGTGTGTCAGTGAAGGTGGGCAGGAGGGCGCATGAGTCCGACCTTTGCTGGCATTAAAAGAAACGGATTAAGCCAAACTTTCATCTACTCCTTTGTCATCACCACCAGCGCTCTCATCCAGGCTCCCCATGAAGTGATTGTCTCAATGCTTTGAAGATCCTTTTTTGGAACCCCAGAATATTCCTTTGGGAATCCCGTCATACGGGGACCTTAAAAGTGTTACGGCCTGTTGCAGATCAAGCTGTGAAGCACAGTGTTTGTCGTTTTGTGTTATGATGGCTGCAAAAGCTGCATTCATGTACATTTAAATCAACAGAGCACTCCATAAGGATCGTGTTGCATCTTCACATACAACATATATTTTAAAAACAGCATTTAGAAACTGGACAATCGTGTTTGTCACCAAAAATCAAGCCTTGAATTAAGAGCAGTATCCTTTATTCCCTTTGTGAGGATCTCTAACAAACAACAAACTAGATTTAGGATGCACTAGGTGACAGACCGTGAAACATGGAAGGAAACATGAGAGGGGGAGGAAATGGCAGGTGAGGTGGGGGTGCTGCCATGACCTTCCAGTACAACTGAAGAACCCCTGATACCCGTCTGCCCAACATCAAGGCATCAAAAGCCCACGGTCCCCCCTCTATTAACACCTCCACCCCATGTCCCTCTCTGATGATTGACACGTATGTGAGTCATGTTTGGTGGCAGGTCAAACGTATTCATGTTGAAGGGTTGTCTTTTGTTCCTATTAATAGATCGCTGCATGCGGTCATTTCTGATGATTATGCAGCAGACTGCAGACGTTTAAAAAGATAGTGCACGTGATGTTTAACGCCATTCTGTCGACAAATGGCATTTTTACAACTTCTGAGCTGGATTTGTTGGGAAATGCTTACATGTCCTGTACAAGTGTGTGCAAGCATGTTTGTGTTTGTGTTTGTTTGTCTGTCAGCTGGTGAGGTTACGAAGGACAAAGCAGGATTGAGCTTCTAACAGCTTCAGGTACATTTTTGCGAAATAGATACTGAAGTGCAAACTGTCAGGTTGGTCTTCACGCCTCAGACGCTCGCTGCTCAGTCAGTGTGTAATTTACACCACACAAACCATCCGTCACTCTTATTACCCCTTATTACCAGCTAAACCTTTTGATGTGACACAGATGTGTTCCTGCACACACACACACACACTTGTGCAAATACAGTATTATATAAATGCACTATAACCAACCTCAACTTGTGATACAGTGAAACCTCTGAACACTTGAGTGTGAGAGTTTGCATTAACAAAAAACAGCATCAATAGAAAATACAATATATATTTTATTAAAAATACTTATAATAGTATCATTTAATGTACTTTTAAAACTATTAAAAATGGGAATAAAGACCTGTCTCTATTATAAGCATGTTTCAAATGAAACCCGAGGTAAATAAAGGTCACGCTTTGAGAATTTAAGCTGAATAGAACTCTGCAGATTAATGGATCAATTGACTCAAAAGCTTTATTTTCAATAAGCTTTGTTGACTATAAAGTCGGGCTTAAAGTCCACGGACTGTGATTCAACAGCATGACCTCAGAGGAAGAAGTTGGCAGGCACGGGAGCTGCAGTTGAAACCTTCTTCTTACCTGGTCATGGGTATATTCCTGACCTCCAGCCCTCTTACATAAGTTTATTTACTGCACACTCAGGCAGTTACAGTTCCCTATCGTGGTAATCCAAAACTTTTGATATGGCCAAAATATAATTGTGCACCATGTACTGCTTCCCAAGAAGTGACTCAGCCCTACTGGAGGTCTCCAACTCTTGTGCAACAGTGGCTGTGTACAGCTACTTTAGTTTTATAATGCATTTACTTCACTTACGATCATGAGCTCGGGGTGTTGACCAAGATAATGAGATTGCAGAATCGTGGACGTGTCTTTTGGAGGATATTCTGGACCAATCCAACGGGGAGAAAGCCAGAGAGCAGACCAAGAGGAAGGAAGATACAATATATCACACGTGGCCTTGGAACACGTTGGGTTTGAGGATGATAAGAAGCTTCGAATCGTTGTGACTTCTCAATAACCCGTCTAGAAAATGGATTTAGAAAATGTTGGCTAGTCAACAAACAGAAAGTAGTGCTGTGTTTATCTCTCTGAAATATAAAACATTTAAAAATAAGAAGTTTGATAAATCTGACCTTTTTTTTTTTTAATATTCTGCAAATTCTTTATGCCAAATTTACATTATGAAAAAAATTAAAATCATGTTAAAAAATAGCTTCAAATAAGGAAAATATTAATGAATTAATAAAAAAATTAAAGAGCATACAATAATATTCTAGACAGTAGTGTAGGTGGGGCAATAACTCATGTTAATTATTGAACCGAGTTTCTATCCCCTTAGAATCACACTTGTCACCATGATGCTCGACCAGCGTTTGATGGACACTCGGACCATGTTGTCATAGACTGCAGGGGGTTTGGATACAGTATAAATGTCATATGTTATGTAATTAGTGATGTAACTATAAATAAATGAAGAAGAAAGCCTCGCGCACGCCTCCACCAAGACGCTCGTCAGTTTAGTTTGATGCATAAAAGTGGGAAAGTGATTGTGTCACCAACATCTCTATGTGTGTTGGGACTGTGGATATTCACAGCACATGTACCAATGTGTAATATTATTATTATGTATAATGTCTTCACTGTGTAACATCATTTTGTTTGGGAACCTTTGCAAACTAATTCAATAACAATTCACAATGTGTGGTGCAGAAACAGATGGATTCACTTTAGCTCAGAAACAAAACAGCGGCTTGAAGTAAAAAGAAAATAAATTAAAAAAGTTATTGTGGTTTCGAAACATCAGCACCTCAGTGTGATGCGACACAGAATAAACATCTATTTTAATTCACTTTAAACTCTCTAAACTCTATTATATTTGAATAGTCACCACATTGTCAGATGATCTTCAGCAGCCACCACAGTACGAGGAACAATTTCCACTTTTCATCCGCTTAATAAATCCCGCACAAGGATTTGGTTTACAAATTCTCTCCGATCTGATATATAATCTAATATAATCATTGTAAGTGGCCCTAAGAGGCTTACGCACAATTCGATTCATATCTGACAAACGGAACAATAACAGAATGAAATCTAATATTCGGGCGTGTCTCCATCCCTGATTAGTGACAGAATATAATCCTCCACGCTGACCTACTTTCTGCTTCTCTATTGGCTCACAGCCCAGCAATTGTCGAGGGAGGCAGAGTTCACCAGCTGTCGTTCACCAGCCTGTTTGATGGCGAGGAACTCAGATTATCAGCGTGTTCTTCTGTGTGTGTGTGTGTGTGTGTGTGTGTGTGTGTGTGTGTGTGTGTGTGCGTGTGTGTGTGTGTGTGTTTGCAGCCAACAAACAATGAGTGCTGTGAGTTTAAAACGTCCAAAGAAATGCTCTGATTCTTTGCCATTTTTGTATTTGTGTCACTGACCGGTGTTTGTACACAGTCGATTACCTTTTGACTGTTTTATAAGTGTATTTATTTCTAATATCTATTTCTAAAGTCTGGTCCCCGGTTCCTCCAGGCGAAACGCAAGGAAGGGTCCCTGAGTTCCTCAAGAGGTTCTTGATCCCCTGGGAGAGTTCCTGCGATTGAAAGTGTGATTCTCTCACAGCTGACACTGAGTCATGTAATACTGGGCCTCTGAGCGTGTCAGAGCTGAGTCATGAAGGTTTGAACACTCTGCCGTGTGTTCGTGTGCACTCCAGTTGCCCTGCCTTGCCAGTTAGTCTCATTTTGGGGATGCGGGAATGTAACGTTGTGTCATTAAGTGAAATATTTGAAACAGGGATGAACGACTTAAAGAGAATCAGGTGCAGTCTGTGATCTCAGGCCGGTGTCGGAGAGAAGTTCAGTGTTTGACTGGCTTGTGATGAATCTGCCGAGACTCTCGCTTCTGGTTCCTCTGCACCGGGTGGAAACCAAGAATCATAACCAGAGCACTCCCTGTTTGGTCTTCCTCCCTTCGCCTGACAAAACGAGACTTCTGTCAATGTGGTGCTGGTGAGTTTGGAAGCAGAGAAAGAGAAAGAGATGGATAGTGAGGTGAGAGGTTGGCTGCGTTCAACTGTTTTCGGTCAAATCTGCATCGCAAAAAGTGTCGATCGAGACTGAATTGGGATTTGATTTAAAGCTGTTGGTATTAAATGTGTTCCGGTATCAATTATTCCTCATTGTCTTGCCAAAATATTCAAAGATTCAAAGATTAGCATAGTTATTTCTCCAGAACAGCAACTTTGTACATCACACAAGGTCATTACATTCAGCGTTTATATAAATGTTTGCTAAATGCAGCTTTAAAGCAGAGAAAGGATGAAAGGAAGCCGACACACAGACAGCCCCACCTGCAGACACACAGGTAAACATCGGAGAGGAACAGAGCACCTTGTTATATTTCCAGGTATTGGGACTTCTGCAGATACTTCCTCAGGATTAATGAGAGCATTTAGCTGAAACATCACTGACCTGCAGGAGCCAATCAGAATCACAAGTCATTGTTTCACCGTTCCTGTGATTGCAACTCACCGTGTCCTGCAGCTCGAATATGTAGAACTCCGCACGGTGTTCAGCTCTAGTGTCGCTGTTACGGCCCACTGACGACATCGCTCCCAGTTTAACACCTGCCATGTTGGATCTGATAGAAGCACATGCTGCATGTATCACCTCCTGCTGCTCCCTTGTGATACCGTGTCACAGGATGGACGGAAATTAGAAATGATGACATAAGGAAAAATGACTAATCGAGCATTCCAAGAAATAAGGCAGAGAATATTAATTGAAGCAATAATGGCAGCTGTTTTCTCTGGGGGGAATGACGTAAAAAAAAAAATACATTACACAAAAATAGGAAAGGTTACACATGATGTATCACGCAAAGTGTTGACGTGCTACAGTTACTTAGAATTAAGTTAGTATCATCAATAAAAAGTAAAAAACTACAAACATGTCGCCAGATTTGATATGAAAGAGTCCCTCTCTGTTTGGCATAGATTTTCTCTAGATGTAATACATTTCATGTTACATAATACATGTTGGGAACATCTCCAAGAGCTCCTTATTAAAAGAAAATCTAATAAATGAGCCAAAAGAGTTTGCTACGTATGACATTGTTGGAAACGGTGAGACATTGTTTGTAGATCTTCGGTCTTGACCTTGAGGTTTCTTTGAACATGTTTTGTAATCTGCAGTCTATGCACAACTTTGAGTACATATGTTCTATACTCCAGGAAGGGTTTGTTATACAAATTGAGTAAAAACAAGCAAAAACAAAACACGAAGAGGAGAAGAAAACCAGATGGGAAGGAAAACACAAAGAGTGAAAGAGCTGTCAAGTTCAAAAAGCACTCTTGTCCTTGTTAAAAGCATCAAAGCGTTGAGTTCTGACAGGGTTGGAAAAAGGTCGTCCTGCAAGAGGAGGCTGCAGACGAGGTCAAAGGTGAAAGTTTGAACCGTGGTGGAACAAGGCAGAGAGGGAACCATAACTTCTACTTCATGTGAGAGAACCTCAGTGTGTTAATACAACTGAACTACATTACTTTGTGTTTCTGTTTGCACAATCAAATCCACAAACTTCAGGGGAATATTCATTTCCAAAACTGTATATATAGTGTTGTGTAAATGAACTGGAGTTGAAAAGCTTTTAACGATGAAGCGATGGGACGAGACAAAGACAAACAGAGACAAAAGAGTGAATGTTTTATTAAACAGGTCGGTTTTGCACCTGTTTGCCTCGGTGGTGAGATCAGAGCAGGGAATCAGTGCACCTGAGATCTTGTGAGTGTCTTGCTCCTGCAGTTGAACAAATGTAGCTTTTGGCTTAAGAGGTTTCCAAGCTTCCGACGTTTGTTTTTTAATTTCAGTTTTCATTTGAATATGTAAAAGCAGAGAGCATGTATGTATGTGTGTGTGTGTGTGTGTGTGTGTGTGTGTGTGTGTGTGTGTGTGTGCAGACCAGAGGCTCACACACGAGGCAGCGAGGCTAGTTTCTACATGGACGTGTGAAAACAGTCTAGTCAATGCGAGCACAAAGGTCGGCAGGGTCAATACGGGCGGCGGCAAGTCAAATATAGAAATGACATTTAAGTAACAAACGCTGTTGTCAAAAGCGTGGCCGATGGAGAACCAGCCGGGTTGCCTGGAGAGCAATAGAAGGTCAACGCTGGAAAAGCATTCGCATCAGCACACTACATGTGGGTCTTACCTTCTGCTCATCTGCCAGAGCAGCCTGAGCAACAAACTCATCAAACATGGAAACAGACATGTTGTGCACAACCTGCAGCATTTCTGTACGTGTGGTTTGTTTTTGTATTAACAGCTTCTGTAAGCCAAAGTGTCTTTGCCTTCGTTTTCTTCCAGCAACAGGAGCTCATGAAGCGCAGAACGCAAGTTTTCCTGCTAAATACTTTCAGTACTTTTTCCTGCTAAACACAATACTGTACTTTACAATCGCCGCGCAGAAGTTTCTGCTTTCTCATTGTTTGATTAATCCGCAGAATAACATGTTCAAATGTTCAATACAAGTTATCTTAGCTCAATATAACACCATGTTCCTTCATAAGCAATCACAGAAAATACTAAAAGGGCTCATTGTCAAGGCTGCCCAACACACACACGCACACACAAACACACACACACACACACACACACACACACACACACACACACACACACACACTGCTGCTACTGCAACAACAAGTGCGGGCAGAGGCCTCATACAGGTAATCGCTTGCCAACTCCACATGGTCGCTTGTAAAACTCACAGCGTAAACAACAGAGCCAACAATGAGTACAATTACACACACTAATATCTGAGGAGTGTTTCTTTAAAAACAAAACAAACAAAGGGCATTTCAGTGGAACTTGTGAGTGACTCAACTGTCAGTTTCTTGTCTTGTTTTCATGTATAGCAGCGATGACATCACACATCACACAGTTTGAAAACGTGACGTTATACAAGGTTTTTGGGAGCTGGGAAATGTACACCATGATACCACGTTTAAACAATTCTAAACAAAAACACTGTGTTTACGTCTGCAGTCACATTTCTAATGGAGTTTACCGGCAGTCTGAGCTCATATTTACAGTATCTTCTGTGTGAGGGAAATATTACCTTTTAAGCTGTGTGTACATGCACACTGTTTACATCTCCATACTGTGAGCACGAGTGTCTCGGTGCACATTAACTAACAGAAGGTTTTATATATCAACAAATGCAATGACCTCCATACACAAGGAGTTAAAAAAGATCTTTGTAATGTACATAAAGACACACTCAAGAGACCCCCCCCCTGCCTAGAGATTCCCAAGAGAGAAGATGTAATCATCCCAACACCAAAAAAGGACAGTGAGGGAGAATGGAGAACACGACAAACACACATCAACATGTGTTTTAAGGCCAATACTAATATTTTACAACTGAGTTTACCAGCAGCTAAAATCTAAATATTTAAAACAATTTTAATTTTAGCATATTTACACTATTCAGTGCTTGTGAAACATCCTTTTGACCATCATGGATCTCTAAAACTAATGACGGATAAATCTAGTTTCTTACAACTCGGATCCTAAACACGTCGTATAAATCAGACAAATCTTGCAAAATTGGACGAGAAAATAAAGTAAAAATCAAATCACATTGTTCATTGAGCTGCCACACGTGTGCACACCTACAGTGTTACCTCCCAACATCTACATTTATAATCTTGCTAAACTCTTGTTGACAACATTTCTGATCGACTGACCCACTCGTGTTTCTTGCCATTTTTGGATCTCAGCTATAAACTTGTGAACAATCTTATCGTAAACAATCATGAGAGTTGTTGAGTTATTCCTCCTCTTTCCCTCCCCAACTTTCCTCCTGCTGTTTTGTGTCTCCCCCCCCCCCCCCCCATCTTCCCCTCCCCCGCTCTGTTTCTGTCCTCAGCTCTTGGATGTTGTGATTCCACCATATAAAGCCACAGAGGGTCCTGGTCTGCAGGCGACACGTGCCACATGTCACTGTGCGTGACGGGGATGTGAACGTCTAAGTAAAACTACTAATACTAATTACTAGGATTGCTCTTTATTTATCATCTCTTTATCATTTATTTAGTTCTCTTTTAGTATTGTAATACTATATTTAGACACTGTATGTGTGCTATAAGGAATAATGTGAAATTATTGCACTGTGAAATAAATATATTGCGTAGTATAAGTAAACAATATAAATATTCAGCCATTCAATATTCATTTCTCAATGTGTTGAACAATTTAAATGCTGGATATCACTGAGCTTGAGTGTTAAATATGGTTTTAATTATTTATGTCTGTTTATTTAATTTTGTTTCTGTCCCTGTTTTACATCATAATAAGCATCATTACAGTAATAACAATAACAAGAATTACAATTGCCCTTCTTATCACAATTAAAGACAAAATTAGATGTGTTCAGCCGGCAGCACATTGTTCCACCTGAATAATATTTATTTTGGCCTTCAGAAGCTCTGGTGGCCGGTTTCCCTGTTTCTCCTCTACGCTGCTGAAAACATCACGTCACCTCACAGGCTGTGTTTACTATCCATCTCTGTGTTGGTCCAGTTGCCAGAGCTCGACACCCAAACAAAAGCTCACGTAACTGAGTTATAAGATCTGAACTGTGTCCAGATGATAAACGGAGCAGTTGATCTCTGATGAGAGTTAAACTTGACTCCGTCCTGTCCTGCAATACCACTTGTTCCTCTAGAGGTGATAGTGAGTCACTGTAGCTCCAGTGTGCCTCAGTACAGAGAGAAGAAGAAGAAGCTGCCTGGCTGTAAATATTACAGCCATGTTCCATGTTTGTTTATTGGATTACATTCAAAGTGGCGGAAAACGAGAAAACCACCCGCACCACCTCGCTCTGTCCTCACAGCTGACGGGAGGATGTCTCTCTGAGCGTATAGTAGCTACAGAAAACTACAGAAACTGCAACAAATTGTCACAATACTCCAGCGTACTGCTTGACTGCCTGTGTGAAGTGCACATAAGAAGGAGACGAAATAAAGAAAAGAAAACATCAGTAATTGTTTGATTCTGAATTAGTCGTCTGAATCCAAATGTGTCGTCTGGTTGCTGCATCCATCCATACATCCACCCATCCATCCATACATACATCCATCCACCCATCTATCCATCCATCCATCCATCCATCCACCCATCCATCCATCCATCCATCCACCCATCCATCCATCCATCCATCCACCCACCCATCCATCCATCCATCCATCCATCCATCCATCCATCCATCATCTACCTCTTATCCGGGGTCGGGTCGTGGGGGCAGCAGCTCCTGTAAGGAACCCCAATCTTCCCTTCTCCGGGCCACATCCTCCAGCTCCGACTGGGGGATCCCGAGGCGTTCCCAGTGAGGAGATATAATCTCTCCACCGAGTCCTGGGTCTTCCCCGGGGTCTCCTCCCAGCTGGACGTGCCTGGAACACCTCCCTAAGGAAGCGCCCAGGTGGCATCCTTACTAGATGCTGAACCACCTCAACTGGCTCCTTTCAACGTAAAGGTTGCTGCAGCAACATGGAAACTGGCCTTCATAATCCAAGTTCTTGGTCGACAAAGAAACAACCATTTCATATAGTTCTACAGAAAAGTTGTCAGCAGATATTATAAGAGCAACATTTGAACAAGATTCATACAAAGGAGAAACGTGTTCTGAGGTCAAAACAAGCTAAAAGTCATTCAGTGTTTTCACTTGAGTTGCTTTTACCTGCTGCATAAATGCCAGAAAGATCAATCGTGGTCAGAGAACATTCAGTCACAATGTCAAACCACCTCCATGTGCAAACACATCGGCTATTGTGAGCGGTACTGTACAGAAAAGTAACTCATTACGAGCACATAAGGGGGCCTGTGTGCTGTGTTTCCTCTGCTACACATACCTCTGTTTGCTTCAATGAATCAATAGACAAAGAATGTCACGTGCAAACATCAAGATTAAACTGTTCTGCACTGTTTGTTTGATAATTCAGACACAAAGGGATCCAGAGATGGAGGACCAGGTGGAGATCTGCAGCCCTCGTGTGGCAGCAGAGGAAGCTTAGTAATTTACTTTACCTCACACGCCTCAATACTTGTGTGTATTTTGTATTGAGCTATAAAAATGATCAAGTAATGAAATGCATGCCCTCCTGAATACATCAAATATTAAGTGGGCAGATAAAATGACTCACGATAGAGAAGTTAAAATGTTGCATTTGTAGACAGGCCGACATGTTGGCAACAGAATAAAGTTTATTCAGACAGGACTTTACCTGGTCAAGAACAGGCTTTCCGGATGATATAAATGTATAAAAACCAGCAGGACATGGCAGAGCAAAGTATGACCGGCTACCCAAACTTACAACGCAAACAAACCAGCAGTTTAACAGCAAACTGAGGAGAACAGGTGTGTATGATCTGATTATCACATGCAAACTGTGAGGGAAATGTGAAAAAACTTATTCTGCATACAGTATCTCATACTCAGAGTGTTTGAATCAGATTAATCTGCGTGAGGGAGGATCTGCAGCCTGTCCTTGATACTCTCTGTGCGCCATCGTTCTGCAAACATGTAGGAGGAAGAACATGTCCACACTAAACTGCTACTTAATTACATTTGGCTCAGTGAAGATAAAGAGTTTGGTGTCAAAGTTATAAAAAAGCTGATTGATGGGCTTGAACGTGTGATAAATGCCACACTTGATACTATATCCTTAAACAACACAATCCTGTTTAAGAGAAGGTTTGTGCTGTCTGTATGACATGTTGTCGTGGAGACAACAAACTGCTGTCATGTTCATAAATGGCCAGAAGGTGTCAGTGTTGCACAACAATGTTAAAACAACCAGCACCAATGCAACATTAAAATTACACCTGCTCTTTAATTCAATTAAACTATTCCTGAAACAAATTGAGTTCAATGTAAGATATTTATGTGCAGCCTATTCCACCATGTTGGTCCATGATTATAAGTTATAAACGCACTTTAAGGTTTTAAGGTGTTTCTGTATCATTTATTAAAGGCTTAACAGACTTGAATTGACCTGTGTTACGCTACTATCTGTGGCATCGAGTGCACCCATGAGATTACAGTAATCCCATTTAATGTACTTCATTACTTCCTAAAACTGGTCTGAAAACACCAGTGAGTGTAGTGACGCGGCCTTGAAGAGGGCAGAAGGAGAAGAAGAACCAAATGTAGGAGGAATGTGAATAATATGATAATGTGTTAGGCGTTTAGCTGAACTGAAGATGTTAAACCACTAGCCTGCTCTGTAGAGTAAAATGAAATATGAATACTAAACAATTAAGTGTGACTCTGTAGCGTTTTCATTCTCCTCGCAGTGTTTCACATTGATGTCAGAGATGCAAACTGAGGAATCAGGCATCCATTTTAAACTGACTCTTTCTATTTCTCCTGGTAGTGAAGCTGCTGGTGTCCAGCACACTGCTTCTGATGGCTGAAGCCTGTATTCAGAGCAAACACACACTGACCGTCTCTCTGCTCTGTACATGACTGTGAATATATATCCTGTATATTGTGAGGAGCGTCGCAAATAGTGTGTGAGGAAAATGAGAGATGGATTTCATCTTCTTCTTTTTCTTCTTCTTCTTCTTCTTCTTCTTCTTCTTCTTCTTCTTCTTCTTCTTCTTCTTCTTCTTCTGTTCTTCTTCTTCTGTTTCTTCTTCTTCTTCTTCTTCTTCTTCTTCTTCTTCTTCTTCTTCTTCTTCTACTTCTGTTTCTTCTTCTTCTGTTTCTTCTTCTTCTGTTCTTCTTCTTCTGCTTCTTCTTCTGTTTCTTTTCTTCTGTTTCTCCTTCTTCTGCTTCTTCTTCTTCTGCTTCTTCTTCTTCTTTTTTCTGCTTCTTCTTCTTCTTCCTCTGCTTCTTCTGTTTCTTCTTCTCTTTTTCTGTTTCTTCTTCTGTTTTTTTTCTTCTTCTGCTTCTGTTTCTTTTCTTCTGTTTCTCTTCTGTTTCTCCTTCTTCTGCTTCTTCTTCTTCTGCTTCTTCTTCTTCTTCTTCTGTTTCTTCTTCTTCCTCTGCTTCTTCTTCTTCTTTGTTTCTTCTTCTGTTTCTTTTTCTTCTTCCTCTGCTTCTGTTTTTTCTTCTTCTGTTTCTTCTTCTTCTTCTTCTGTTTTTTCTTCTTCTTCTTCTTCTTCTTCTTCTTCTTCTTCTTCTGCTTCTTCCTCTGCTTCTTCTTCCTCTGCTTCTTCTTCCTCTACTTCTTCTTCATCTGCTTCTTCTTCTGTTTCTTCTTCTTCTTCTTCTTCTTCTTCTTCTTCTTCCTTCTTCTGTTTTCTTCTTCTATTTCTTTTCTTCTTCTTTTTCCCCGCTTCTTCTTCTTCCTCTGCTTCTTCTTCCTCTTCTGTTTCTTCTTCTTCCTCTGCTTCTTCTGTTTTTTCTTCTTTTTCCCTGCTTCTTCTTCTTCCTCTGCTCTTCTTCTTCCTCTGCTTCTTCTTCTTCTGTTTTTCTTCTTCTGTTTCTTCTCTCTTCTTCTTCTTCTTCTATTTCTTCTTCTTCTTCTTCTTCTGCTTCTTCTTTTTTCTCTGCTTCTTCTTCTTCATCTGCTTCTTCTTCCTCTGCTTCTTCTTCTGTTTCTTTCTTCTTCTTCTTCTGCTTCTTTTTCTGTTTCTTCTTCTTCCATTTCTTTTCCTTCTGTTTCTTCTTTGTTTCTCCTTCTTCTGCTTCTTCTTCTTCTTCTGCCTCTTCTTCTTTTTTTCCCGCTTCTTCTTCTTCTTCTTCTTCTTCTTCTTCTTCTTACTTCTCTTCTATTTCTTTTCTTCTGTTTCTTCTTTTGTTTCTCCTTCTTCTGCTTCTTCTTCTTCTTCTGCCTCTTCTTCTTCTGCTTCTTCTTCTTCTTCTTCTTCTGCCTCTTCTTCTTTTTTTCCCCGCTTCTTCTTCTGTTTCTTCTTCTTCTTCTGCCTCTTCTTCTTTTTTTCCCACTTCTTCTTCTGTTTCTTCTTCTTCTTCTTCTTCTATTCGTTTTCTTCTGTTTCTTCTTTTGTTTCTCCTTCTTCTGCTTCTTCTTCTTCTTCTGCCTCTTCTTCTTTTTTTCTGCTTCTTCTTCCTCTGCTTCTTCCTCTGCTTCTTCTTCTGTTTCTTCTTCTTCTGCTTCTTCTTCTTCTGTTTCTCCTTCTTCTGCTTCTTCTTCTTCTTCTGCCTCTTTCTTCTTCTGCTTCTTCTTCTTTCTTCTGTTTCTTTTCTTCTGTTCTTCTTCTGCTTCTTCTTCCTCTGCTTCTTCTTCTTCCTCTGCTTCTTCTTATGTTTCTTCTTCTGTTTCTTCTTCTGCTTCTTCTTCTTCTGTTTCTTCTTCTGTTTCTTGTTCTTGTTCTGTTTCTTGTTCTGTTTCTTTTTCTTCTGTTTCTTTTTCTTTTTCTGTTTCTTCTTCTGTTTCTTTTCTTCTGTTTCTTCTTCTGCTTCTTGTTCTTCCTCTGCTTTTTCTGTTTCTTGTTCTTGTTCTGTTTCTTGTTCTGTTTCTTGTTCTGTTTCTTCTTCTTCTTCTGCTTCTTCTGTTTCTTCTTCTTCTTCTTCTGTTTCTTTTCTTCTGTTTCTTCTTCTGTTTCTCCTTCTTCTGCTTCTTCTTCTTCTTCTTCTTCTTCTGCTTCTTCTTTTCTGCCTCTTCTTCTTCTTCCTCTGCTTCTTCTTCTTCCTCTGCTTCTTCTTCTTCTTCTTCTTCTTCTTCTGTTTCTTCTTCTTCTTCTGTTTCTTCTTCTGTTTCTTCTTCTGTTTCTTTTCTTCTGTTTCTTCTTCTGCTTCTTCTTCATCTGCTTCTTCTTCTGTTTTTTCTTCTTCTGTTTCTTCTTCTTCTTCTTCTTCTTCTTCTATTTCTTCTTCTTCTTCTTCTTCTTCTTCTTCTGCTTCTTCTTTTTTCTCTGCTTCTTCTTCTTCCTCTGCTTCTTCTTCCTCTGCTTCTTCTTCCTCTGCTTCTTCTTCCTCTGCTTCTTCTTCTGTTTTTTCTTCTTCTTCTTCTTCTGCTTCTTTTTCTGTTTCTTCTTCTTCCATTTCTTTTCTTCTGTTTCTTCTTTTGTTTATCCTTCTTCTGCTTCTTCTTCTTCTTCTTCTGCCTCTTCTTCTTTTCCCCCCGCTTCTTCTTCTTCTTCTTCTTCTTCTTCTTCTTCTTCTTCTTCTTCTTCTATTTCTTTTCTTCTGTTTCTTCTTTTGTTTCTCCTTCTTCTTCTGTTTCTTCTTCTTCTGTTTCTTCTTCTGTTTCTTCTTCTGTTTCTTTTCTTCTGTTTCTTCTTCTGCTTCTTCTTCTGCTTCTTCTTCTTCTGCTTCTTCTTCCTCTGTTTCTTCTTCTTCTTCTTCTTCTTCTTCTTCTTCTTCTTCTTCTATTTCTTCTTTTGTTTCTCCTTCTGCTTCTTCTTCTTCTGCCTCTTCTTCTTTTTTAGGTTGTTTCTGTATCATTTATTAAAGGCTAACAGACTTGAATTGACCTGTGTTACGCTACTATCTGTGGCATCGAGTGCACCCATGAGATTACAGTAATCCCATTTAATGTACTTCATTACTTCCTAAAACTGGTCTGAAAACACCAGTGAGTGTAGTGACGCGGCCTTGAAGAGGGCAGAAGGAGAAGAAGAACCAAATGTAGGAGGAATGTGAATAATATGATAATGTGTTAGGCGTTTAGCTGAACTGAAGATGTTAAACCATAGCCTGCTCTGTAGAGTAAAATGAAATATGAATACTAAACAATTAAGTGTGACTCTGTAGCGTTTTCATTCTCCTCGCAGTGTTTCACATTGATGTCAGAGATGCAAACTGAGGAATCAGGCATCCATTTTAAACTGACTCTTTCTATTTCTCCGGTAGTGAAGCTGCTGGTGTCCAGCACACTGCTTCTGATGGCTGAAGCCTGTATTCAGAGCAAACACACACTGACCGTCTCTTGTTGTACATGGACTGTGAATATATATCCTGTATATTGTGAGGAGCGTCGCAAATAGTGTGTGAGGAAAATGAGAGATGGATTTCATCTTCTTCTTTTTCTCTTCTTCTTCTTCTTCTTCTTCTTCTCTTCTTCTTCTTCTTCTTTCTTCTCTTCTTCTTCTTTTTTCTTCTTTGTTTCTTCTTTTTCTTCTTCTTCTTCTTCTTCTTCTTCTTCTTTCTTCTTCTATTCTGTTCTTTTCTTCTGTCTTCTGCTTCTTCTGTTTCTTCTTCTTCTGCTTCTTCTTCTGTTTCTTTCTTCTGTTCTCCTTCTTCTGCTTCTTCTTCTTCTGCTCTTCTTCTTCTTTTTCTGCTTCTTCTTCTTCTTCTTCTTCTCCTCTACGCTGCTGAAAACATCACGTCACCTCACAGGCTGTGTTTACTATCCATCTCTGTGTTGGTCCAGTTGCCAGAGCTCGACACCCAAACAAAAGCTCACGTAACTGAGTTATAAGATCTGAACTGTGTCCAGATGATAAACGGAGCAGTTGATCTCTGATGAGAGTTAAACTTGACTCCGTCCTGTCCTGCAATACCACTTGTTCTCTAGAGGTGATAGTGAGTCACTGTAGCTCCAGTGTGCCTCAGTACAGAGAGAAGAAGAAGAAGCTGCCTGGCTGTAAATATTACAGCCATGTTCCATGTTTGTTTATTGGATTACATTCAAAGTGGCGGAAAACGAGAAAACCACCCGCACCACCTCGCTCTGTCCTCACAGCTGACGGGAGGATGTCTCTCTGAGCGTATAGTAGCTACAGAAAACTACAGAAACTGCAACAAATTGTCACAATACTCCAGCGTATGCTTGACTGCCTGTGTGAAGTGCACATAAGAAGGAGACGAAATAAAGAAAAGAAAACATCAGTAATTGTTTGATTCTGAATTAGTCGTCTGAATCCAAATGTGTCGTCTGGTTGCTGCATCCATCCATACATCCACCCATCCATCCATACATACATCCATCCACCCATCTATCCATCCATCCATCCATCCATCCACCCATCCATCCATCCATCCATCCACCCATCCATCCATCCATCCATCCACCCACCCATCCATCCATCCATCCATCCATCCATCCATCCATCCATCATCTACCTCTTATCCGGGGTCGGGTCGTGGGGGCAGCAGCTCCTGTAAGGAACCCCAATCTTCCCTTCTCCGGGCCACATCCTCCAGCTCCGACTGGGGGATCCCGAGGCGTTCCCAGTGAGGAGATATAATCTCTCCACCGAGTCCTGGGTCTTCCCCGGGGTCTCCTCCAGCTGGACGTGCCTGGAACACCTCCCTAAGGAAGCGCCCAGGTGGCATCCTTACTAGATGCTGAACCACCTCAACTGGCTCCTTTCAACGTAAAGGTTGCTGCAGCAACATGGAAACTGGCCTTCATAATCCAAGTTCTTGGTCGACAAAGAAACAACCATTTCATATAGTTCTACAGAAAAGTTGTCAGCAGATATTATAAGAGCAACATTTGAACAAGATTCATACAAAGGAGAAACGTGTTCTGAGGTCAAACAAGCTAAAAGTCATTCAGTGTTTTCACTTGAGTTGCTTTTACCTGCTGCATAAATGCCAGAAAGATCAATCGTGGTCAGAGAACATTCAGTCACAATGTCAAACCACCTCCATGTGCAAACACATCGGCTATTGTGAGCGGTACTGTACAGAAAAGTAACTCATTACGAGCACATAAGGGGGCCTGTGTGCTGTGTTTCCTCTGCTACACATACCTCTGTTTGCTTCAATGAATCAATAGACAAAGAATGTCACGTGCAAACATCAAGATTAAACTGTTCTGCACTGTTTGTTTGATAATTCAGACACAAAGGGATCCAGAGATGGAGGACCAGGTGGAGATCTGCAGCCCTCGTGTGGCAGCAGAGGAAGCTTAGTAATTTACTTTACCTCACACGCCTCAATACTTGTGTGTATTTTGTATGAGCTATAAAAATGATCAAGTAATGAAATGCATGCCCTCCTGAATACATCAAATATTAAGTGGGCAGATAAAATGACTCACGATAGAGAAGTTAAAATGTTGCATTTGTAGACAGGCCGACATGTTGGCAACAGAATAAAGTTTATTCAGACAGGACTTTACCTGGTCAAGAACAGGCTTTCCGGATGATATAAATGTATAAAAACCAGCAGGACATGGCAGAGCAAAGTATGACCGGCTACCCAAACTTACAACGCAAACAAACCAGCAGTTTAACAGCAAACTGAGGAGAACAGGTGTGTATGATCTGATTATCACATGCAAACTGTGAGGGAAATGTGAAAAAACTTATTCTGCATACAGTATCTCATACTCAGAGTGTTTGAATCAGATTAATCTGCGTGAGGGAGGATCTGCAGCCTGTCCTTGATACTCTCTGTGCGCCATCGTTCTGCAAACATGTAGGAGGAAGAACATGTCCACACTAAACTGCTACTTAATTACATTTGGCTCAGTGAAGATAAAGAGTTTGGTGTCAAAGTTATAAAAAAGCTGATTGATGGGCTTGAACGTGTGATAAATGCCACACTTGATACTATATCCTTAAACAACACAATCCTGTTTAAGAGAAGGTTTGTGCTGTCTGTATGACATGTTGTCGTGGAGACAACAAACTGCTGTCATGTTCATAAATGGCCAGAAGGTGTCAGTGTTGCACAACAATGTTAAAACAACCAGCACCAATGCAACATTAAAATTACACCTGCTCTTTAATTCAATTAAACTATTCCTGAAACAAATTGAGTTCAATGTAAGATATTTATGTGCAGCCTATTCCACCATGTTGGTCCATGATTATAAGTTATAAACGCACTTTAAGGTTTTTAAGGTGTTTCTGTATCATTTATTAAAGGCTTAACAGACTTGAATTGACCTGTGTTACGCTACTATCTGTGGCATCGAGTGCACCCATGAGATTACAGTAATCCCATTTAATGTACTTCATTACTTCCTAAAACTGGTCTGAAAACACCAGTGAGTGTAGTGACGCGGCCTTGAAGAGGGCAGAAGGAGAAGAAGAACCAAATGTAGGAGGAATGTGAATAATATGATAATGTGTTAGGCGTTTAGCTGAACTGAAGATGTTAAACCACTAGCCTGCTCTGTAGAGTAAAATGAAATATGAATACTAAACAATTAAGTGTGACTCTGTAGCGTTTTCATTCTCCTCGCAGTGTTTCACATTGATGTCAGAGATGCAAACTGAGGAATCAGGCATCCATTTTAAACTGACTCTTTCTATTTCTCCTGGTAGTGAAGCTGCTGGTGTCCAGCACACTGCTTCTGATGGCTGAAGCCTGTATTCAGAGCAAACACACACTGACCGTCTCTCTGCTCTGTACATGACTGTGAATATATATACTGTCTATTGTTGAGGAGCGTCGCAAATAGTGTGTGAGGAAATGAGAGATGGATTTCATCTTCTTCTTTTTCTTATTATTATTATTCTTTCTTATTATTATTCTTTATTATTATTATTATTATTATTATTATGTTTATTTATTATGTTTATTATATTATTATTATTATTCTTATTATTATTATTATTATTATTATAATTATGTTTATTATTATTATGTTTATTATTATTATGTTTCTTATTTTATGCTTATTATTATGTTTATTTTATTATGTTTATAATTATTATGATTATTATTATTATGATTATTATTATTATTTTTTATGATTATTATTATTATTAATATGATTATTATGTTTATTATTATATTTTTATGTTTATTATTATGTTTTTTTTTTATTATTATGATTATGTTTATTTTATTATGTTTATTATTATGTTTATAATTTTATGATTATTATTCTGATTATGATTATTATTATTATTATTATGTTTATTATTATTAATATGATTATTATTATTATTTTGTTTATTCTTATGTTTATTTTTATTATTAATATGATTATGTTTTTTATTATTATGTTTATTATTATTATTATTATGTTTTTATTATTATTATTATTATTATTATTATTATTATTTTATTATGATTATTAATATGATTATTATTAATATGATTATTATTAATATAATTATTATTAATATGATTATTATTATGTTTTATTATTTTATTATTATTATTATTATTATTATTATGTTTTTATTTTATATATTTTATTATTTTTAAAGATTATTATTATTAATATGATTATTATTAATATTATGTTATTATTATTAATATGATTATTATGTTTTTATTATTTTTAAATGATTATTATTATTAATATGATTATTTATTATTATGATTATTATTATTCTGTTTCATTATTATTCTGTTTTATTATTATTCTGTTTTATTATTATTCTGTTTTTATTATTATTATTATTATTATTTTTTATATGAGATTATTATTAATATGATTTATTAATATGATTTTATTATGTTTATTATTATTATTATTATGATTTTATGTTTATTATTATTAAATTTATTTATTATGTTTATTATTTTGTTATAATAATTATGATTATTATTATTATTATGAATATTATTATTTTTTTAAAGATTATTATTATTATTTATTATTATATTATTATATTTATTTATTATGTTTATTATTTTGTTTATAATTATTATGATTATTATTTATTATTATTATTATTATTATTATTATTATTATTATTATTATGTTTTATTATTATTATGTTTTATTATTATTATGTTTTATTATTATTATGTTTTATTATTATTATGTTTTATTATTATTATGTTTTATTATTATTATTATTATTATATTTAGTTTATTATGTTTTATTTTGTTTATAATTATTATGATTATTATATTATTATGAATATTATTATTTTTTTAATGATTATTATTAATATGATTATTAATATGATTATTATTATGTTTATTATTATTATGATTATTATTTTATGTTTATATTATTTGATTATTATTATTATTATGAATATTATTATTATGATTATTATTATTATTATGTTTATTTTATTAGTTATTATTATGATTATTATTAATATGATTATTTTATTAATATGATTATTATTATGTTATTATTATGTTTATTATTATGATTATTATTATTATGATTATATATTATGTTTATTGTTATGTTGTTTTTATTGTTATGTTTATTTTTATTAGTTTATTTTTATGTTTATTATTATGTTTATTTTATTTTTTATTATTATGATTATTGTTATTAATATGTTTTATGTTTATTGTTATTGTTATTGTTATGTTTATTGTTATGTTTATTATTATTATGTATTATTATTATGTTTATTATTATTATGTTTATTTTATTATGTTTATTATTATGTTTATAATTATTATGATTATTATTATTATGATTATTATTTATGAATATTTATTATTAATATGATTATTATTATTATATGATTATTATTTTATTATTATTATTATTTTATTAGTTTATTATTATTTTGTTTATTCTTTGTTTATTATTATGTTTTTTTATTATGTTTTATTTGATTATTATTAATATGATTTTTATTATGTTTTTTATTATTATGTTTATTATTATATTATTATTATTATTAAATTTATTATTATTATTATTATATTGATTATTTTTTATATGATTATTATTAATATGATTATTTAATATGATTATTATTAATATGATTATTATTATGATTATTATTATGTTTTTTATTATTATTTTATTATGATTATTTTTATGTTTATTATTATTAAATTTATTTTATTATGTTATTATTTTGTTTATAATTATTATGATTATTATTATTATTATGAATATTATTATTTTAAAAAAGTTTTTATTATTATTATTATTATTCTTATTATTATATTTATTTTATTATGTTTATTATTTGTTTATAATTATTATTATTTTATTCTTATGTTTATTATTATGTGTTTCTTATGTTTATTTATTCTGTTTATTATTATGATTCTTATTATGATTATTATTATTATGATTATTCTTATCTGTTATTCTTCTTATTATTATTATTATTCTATTTATTATTATATTTATTTTTTGTTCTAATTATGATTATTATTATTTGAATATTATTTTTTAATGATTCTTATTAATCTGATCTTTATGATATTATTCTGTTTCTTATTTATTATGTTTATTCTATTCTGTTTATTATTATGTTTATTATTATGTTTATTTTATTATGTTTATTATTATCTTATTATTATGATTATTTTTATGCTTTTATTCTATGATTCTTTTATTCTATGTTTATTATTATGTTTTTCTTATGTTTTATTTGTTTTTTATGTATGTTATTGTATGTTCTTTTTTTTCTGTTATTTTTATTCTGTTTCTTTTCTTTTTATGTTTCTTCTTCTGTTTCTTTTCTTTCTGTTTCTTCTTCTGCTCTTGTTCTTCCCTCTGCTTGTTCTGTTCTTGTTCTTGTTCTGTTTCTTGTTCTTGTTCTTGTTCTGTTTCTTCTTCTTCTTCTTCTTCTTCTTCTGCTTCTTCTGTTTCTTCTTCTTCTGCTTCTGTTTCTTTTCTTCTGTTTCTTCTTCTGTTTCTCCTTCTTCTGCTTCTTCTTCTTCTTCTTCTTCTTCTGCTTCTTCTTTTCTGCCTCTTCTTCTTCTTCCTCTGCTTTTTCTTCCTCTTCTTCTTCCTCTGCTACTTCTTCTTCCTCTGCTTCTTCTTCTTCTTCTTCTTCTTCTCTTCTGTTTCTTCTTCTTCTTCTGTTTCTTCTTCTGTTTCTTCTTCTGTTTCTTTTCTTCTGTTTCTTCTTCTGCTTCTTCTTCCTCTGCTTCTTCTTCTTCTTCTTCTTCATCTGCTTCTTCTTCTGTTTCTTTTCTTCTGTTTCTTCTTCTTCGGTTTCTTCTTCTGTTTCTTTTCTTCTGTTTCTTTTCTTCTGTTTCTTCCTCTGCTTCTTCTTCTTCCTCTGCTTCTTCTTCCTCTGCTTCTTCTTCTTCCTCTGCTTCTTCTTCTTCTTCCTCTGCTTCTGTTTCTTCTTCTTCTTCTTCTTTTTCTTCTTCTTCTTCTTCTTAAATACAATCAGCACCGAGATAAATATGAGAGACACACTTTTGTGACACTAATAAGGACATGGGGCAGTCGAGAGAGGATTTTTTTCTTTGTAGAAAATCAATATTATATTATTGTATATAACGTAGCAAATATCAGCAAAAGTATGGCTTCTCACACACTGTTTATATTGGCACTGGCCACGTCCTATAGCTACATTTGAGGGATTCTTCCTAAAGGTTAGTAATATATTAATATAATGTTAATATATAACACTTAATGTACATAGTAGGTAAAAATGATCCGCTAATAGATTGTTATCAGAGTGTTATTGCTCTTAAATATTAATATTGACATCTGCATTGTCTCCAAAACAACATAAATCGGGCTGTAATTGAGCGTGCACAGCAGATTACAGACCACTGATGGTGGTGACCTGGTGTTTCATTATGACTTCAGGTTGAAGGAAGCTGCAGTGACTCACAGCTCAAAGATGACACATCTCTCCTCCTCACAACCACACAGGCTGTTTCACAACACAGCTATTTTCATAAAGCCTTCATTTACAGGCAGGTGATGAATGAAGAGCTATTTCAGGAGACAGAGATGGACAGTACGGCCCCCTGCAGGTGGAAAGAAAAGTGTGGGTAATATATGTGTTTATTCAACGTCACCTTTCATTGAATACATTTAGAATCAGTCACAAGATTTGTGATTCTTATGTATTTTTCATTTTCTGTTTTCCCATCAGGACACGTAGAGGCCTATGAAACCAAACAGAGAATTATAACTCCAATTAAAGTTCTATAAAAATAAAAGTAACTACCAGGATAAACTCTTGAATGCAGTCGGTGTAGTGTTAAGAGTGCAAGAGTTCCTTGGTAGTATAAATATCGGCTAAAGTTTCCTTGAAAGTATCTTATGATGGTGGAGTTCTTAGGGAAACTTCCTGGTTTATAGAAATAAAGTGTATTAAAGAACCTGATAGGAATGTGTAGAGGTCAACAAAATGATTTGTAATTATATTTTGATTAAAGCAGAATTGCCCTTTTGTCGCTCACACTCTTATTTTTGGCATATTGATGCATTTCTGTCATTGTTCTTACAGGTCATTACTTTTTACTGCCATATTTTGGGGTTTTCTGTCTCCCATTCCATGAGGTATAACAAGGTGTTGCACACAGTATCACAGGGATTGTGTGTTACTTTGGTGAGAGGTTTCACTTTCAAAATAACACTATATTTGGGTACAGCTAAATTAGTAACTATCGAGTGAGGGGTATCCATGTTTAGGAAAGTAAAGCTTGCGTTGTATCTAAAAGATCCAGTCCTACCTGGACTCTGAATATTTAATGTACACTTAATGCATCTTTATAAACCCTTTACTGGCACAGTAAGGTTAATATAAGGTGTGAACTATACGTAATACAAGTGAGACACTTTAACACATTTACCAGAAGGACCTCTGTGGTCTAATCTTCTCCTTTCTGGGTGTGATAAAGTGTTTCCCCCGGTTCACACCCCGCAGCAGGCTGCTCTGCACAGTTTCAGTCACGGGGTGAGGGAGGGGGTGAATCTGCAGGACTCTGCTCACCACGCCTCGGTACGGTGAGTTCGTCAGCCATATTGACTGTCTGTACCTCTTCTCCGGTCGTGGGAGCCCTGGCGGAGGAGTCTCCACCGCTGAAGTATCGCAGTACACTGTCGGTACGCGTCCGGTAAACAGCGCAGAGGACGGGAAGGTGAACCGCTCTATTTTTACTCGCTGAGGATATATAAAGTACTGGTGCCAGCTGGAGGGGGTGACAGTTGGACACATCCTCAGCGCAGCCAGGCGTTAGAGGTGAGTTGGATCGCCTTCATCTCTGCCTTCCTTCCTTTAAGCCGTTCAGACGAGGCGGATTTATTTTCTTCTCCGGGCTGGGGAGCGGCTGAGGTGTTTTTACGCAGGTCAGTTAACAAGCCGTGGTGCTTATAACTTATTATTTTTTACAGCAGAGACCTATCAGAGGGGCTGGTTTAAGAAGGCTGGGTCCGACGTGCATTTTCTTTTTTTGTTGCTTCATCTTTTCTGACCGGCTTCTTGCACGTTTTCGGACGGGAGGACGGGTGAGTGAAGTGGAGCCACTTTGCGCTGCTGCGTTGTCAGTTAAATGTTATGCAACAGAAAAGAGCTTACATTCACAGTCAGGGTAATTAGATGCTTGTCCCTTTTTCCCCCCCCCAGAATGATCCATTCACTTGTTCACAGACCATATTGGGTGTCAGCATCCAGATTCAGACGAACTGTTTACATTTCTACACCCATGTTGGTGTTTAGCGACGCGTCGGAGAGCTGGGCTCATTATTACCCCACTGACACCTAGAGGAGCATGCTCGAGCCCAGCTGTGGTGTTGGAGTTCAGTGCTTTACTTCTGTTTTTCTAGTTGGAGGGCTCTGATGTTCTTTTGTGAAGCTCACAGCGAAAACAATGTTTATTGCGCCGTTTGCAACTTTTGCAATGAGTCCTGCTGACGACGCGCTTTTCTCTCTGCAACTCTGCTGCAAACAGCTGCGAAAACATCATAAGCATGTTGTCACATTAAAGCTTTTTTTTTTCCTGTCTCTTGCTGTGAATATTTGTGGACTCGCTTCTCGTGGTCTGAAATTCTTGCGGTCGATTCAAATTCCACTATTTATTTTTATTTTTTAGCGTCTGCATCCAAACAGTTACTGTAACTGGGCAACACAACAACCAGCTCGCTTTCATCACGCAGTCTGACGTTAAGGTTTGTGAGTTGACCCTCCGCCCTGGAAACCACGCAGAATTACACCGCGTGTAACACGGACTAGTTTAGCTTTTGCACGTAAACAGCGGCCCTGAATACAGACACATTAGCGCGCCCACACATGATGCTCGCGGTCCATCTGGCACAAGCAGATGCTCCGTCGGCGTCCAGGGACGTTACGAGTGTCTGATTGGCCTCATTACAATAAGGGGAGCGCGTTTATTGGCTATTACTCCTGTCGCTCAAGTCCTCCTGTTGCTCTTGACTCCGCCTCCTCTGAGGACCAAATTACAACTCATTTGAGAGAGAGGCTCGTGCATCATGACATGAGATACCTTTGACTGCTGGTTTTAGATTTCTCTCCGCACTGCACATTTGTGTAACCTGTTGAATCTCATGCTTCCAGATCAGAGTCGGAGAATGTTGTTACTGTGGTTTTGCACATTCAATCGGATTTAGTGAAACATATGTTGTTTGTCTTGTTGTTGTTGTTGTTGTTGTTGTTGTTGTTTTGCAGCCTTAGTGCAGGTTTAAATGCATCTACCAAAGTTGTTTTCTAATTCTTCACATCCATTTAGAATGAACCATTTTATGTTTGTACTGCTCATTATTATCAACTTTCCATTTTTGAAGAGAGAGTCTGCAGAGACACACGTAACGTTGACCTTTGACCGTCCACAAAGTCACATCTACAGCAGTGTTGGTATTCTACGGCACAAACTGAATAAGTTAATAAAATATACTTCATGCAGAGACAGACTGGGATTATTTTGCACAAACGGACACGTTAATCGATGAAGCAAATCTCAAAATTGTCCTCAGATTCACCGTGTGAAGCCGGCTGAAGCTTTGCTGATTTCTCTCTTCACACACCAGCTGCTGCTGGGCGTCTGTGTGAAACTAGTAACTGTTTGTTGTGATACTGAACAGTAGGAGATTTGTCTCATTGATATTTTCGGGATATTCTTAAAATTGGTTTTTATTGTTTTGTAGTTTTGGTCCCTCAACACGTCCAGTTAATCCCAAAAGAAAAGAAAAGGATGAAAGAAAAGTGAGAAGCTTCAGTTTCACAACTCACATCACAGCCAGGTTCTCTGACAGACACTATCTAGTTTCTCTTTCCGTCCCTCACCTTTAGCGTCTCACTATCGAGTCATCTTCTGTTTGATTTCTTTCACTTTCTGTTTCGTTATTTCTCTGAAACGTGACACAATGTTCCAGGTAAAGTCACTGGATATATAAGGAAGGACAGCGTGAAGAATGTGTTTTATTTTGAGCCCTGACCTTCATGTTTAGATCTTCATATGCAGAGTGAAGCCTGCTGGTCTCAGATTGAACCTTCACAACAGGGAAGGTTCAGGTCAACACCAGACCTTCAGTGAAACATTGAATATCAAACTGCTAAATCGCTTCGAGTCGACCTGGATGAGTTTCAACAGACGGCAGCGGTGATGCCTTTCATCTCAAGTTTCCATTCAGTTTAACAGCTGTTAAAACTCTTTGCTTTTTGTTTTTGGACTCATAAAAAGATCATTAAACAAGAGGAGAGAGAGCATCGTTTGTCACACACTGCTGCAGCTGACAGTCAAGATCCAGATATGATATGTTCTTCATATCAAACTAATTCCTTCTGCATGTTTGACTTGTTTGGAAGAGATACTTAAGAAAGACGTCACCTCTTGCAGCATACGTCTTTTCAGTGGCACCACAGCAGCATTAATGTCATTTAAAGTGGCAGCATTATGTTGCTGTGTGTTTGTGTGTTTGTGTGTTTGTGTGTTTGTGGTCTCACCCTGAATAGACCATTTGTGCAGTTTGACAAACACTCTGCTGTTGTACAAGCAAAGCAGTTGGTGTTGTTTCCTGCTGTTATAACAGCTGTTGTTTGTGTGTGTGTGCATGTGTGTGTGTGTGTGTGTGTGTGTGTGCGTGTGTGTGTGTCGTCTCTGGCACTTACAGAAGGACATGTTGCTTCTGCAGACACATGTAATGACAGACACAACCCACATGGGGAAATGAACAGCTTCATTGTTGTCTTTAGAATATCTTTGTGCAGATATTTGGAGCCTACAAGGAATGAAAAACCTCACAAGAACACACACACACACACACACACACACACACACACACACACACACACACACACACACACACACACACACATGCACACCGCATCAGGAGCTAAACCTCAACCCGTCAAACAAAACGATAGTTAAGCAGCTACTTAGTCCTTTAAGTTACGTCACTCTGAAATCATTCAGGCAATTAAATCAATGAAGGTTTAAAGATTTCATTCCAAGTTAAGAAGCAAATCAATTATTTGTGCGACGATTAGAAATGACTTGCAGAGAAAGAAGTGAGCCTGGTGCCAGCAGAAACAATCGGTCACAGTTGGAGTTGAGCATAAAGAACTTGTTCATAGGGATTCATTAAGAAACATGCTTTTCAATTCTTCTTATCACTGATAGAAATTAACTAAATTATATTTCCTTCTGTCCAGCCTGACAAAGTGTTTCTTGGAGAAGAGTGTAAGAACATTGTCTCCAGTGTCCCCGGACTAAAGTTAGCATGTCCAACTCAAACAAACATAAACAAACAGCTATTATTGGACTTGTACTTGGCAGGATGGAATTGTTCTTTATTGTTTTGACACATTCTGTGGTTTGTGCTTTTAATATAATTGTGTTGATTTTCCTGTTTGGTGCCTTAAGTCAGTAAAAAAGAAAAGTATCACATCAACTCTGAGTGACACTCAACCCCACTAGCAGTACGTCTGTAAAGCAGGCGTACAGGACACTCTATAAAAGTGTGTGTAAAATGCAAAAGTGTGTGTGACGTTGATTTGGACACACTTAGAGAGGGAGAGAGGAAATAGTGCAAAGAGAGCAGCGTTCCTTCTGCATGAATGGTGACCTGGAAGCTGTATCTGCCTGGGAGCGACCCTCTGGTTTCCCTGAATGAAGACACACACACACACACACACACACACACACACACACACACACACATACACACACACACACACGCACACACACACACACGTTCACCCTGAAGGCTTATAGATCCAGGTTTACGAGGTAGTGGGCTGCTAAACAGAGCAGACCTGTGTTCTTTTGGAGAGCGCCGGATGCTTTCAGCTACAGCACACACTAAAGGTCACCCTTAGGTGTGTGTGTGTGTGTGTGTGTGTGTGTGTGTGTGTGTGTGTGTGTGTGTGTGTGTGTGTGTGTTTGTGTGTGTGTAAGCCAGGGGGTCGTGTGTTTCCATAAAGCCTGGAGCATTTAAATCTATTGCATTTTGTAGATACTAATTACTTTCACCTTGCTGAATGGAAAACAAAGCTGATGTTATCTCTGTTAGACCTGAAGAACGAACACAGAAACACACGCAGAGAGTTTGTAAGAGTAACGCTGGAAGAGAATATATCTATTTTGCTCTGAATATTATAAAACTTCAGCATGGTTTAATAAAGCTCTGCACAATCTATTCTTTTCCAAGCGAGAGCCATGACCTCTAACTTTCAACATTCAGCGACAGCTTTAGGTCTGTTAGTTATTTTAGTATTCAGTGTCTATACGTATCTCCTGGCTGCAGGTATATAGGTCAAGGCAGGCTTTGAATTCTTATGTGTCTCTCCCCTTGCTGCCTCTCTCTCCCTTTTCTCCCATCGGTGCACCATTCTTCTCCTCCCTCTCACCGTTAATAAGGTGTGTTATAGAGACGTAGTGCCAGAGAAAGGAGATTTAGAGACGAAGGGAAATTGCACAGCGAGACCCAGCTGATAAACTCTCCACATGCTGCATATTGTGCAGCTTTATTAAGTCGACCTGCTTTTAGATTTAAGACTTCCAGCCAAGAGACCTGCACTGACAAAGGTTTGTGACTCTTGTGTGGCTGATATTAAAACAGGTACCAACACATTTAGGATGCGTGTGGTGCTTTTATCTGTCCAGGCTGCAAGGAAACATTGGACTTAGAGTCTTTAGATTATAAAAAACAGATTTTATCACCGAGATGAGTTGAGATGAGATCAAAATGAAGGCTGAGTTTAAAGATGGGTGTTGTCCCAGCCTGGGCGCCGGAGGTAGGAGGGCAGGAAGTGGGGAAGGGGCCATCGGCTTGATTTGAAGATGGTCTTTAGTCTGCAAATGCATGTCAAAGATATGCTCTGCCCAGTGGGAGGGGGGAAAGAGAATGCACTTAGCCTGGCTAACTACTAAAGGTAAGTTCTGTGCATAAAGCGAACATACAGTCTGCAGTCTGGTTCAGCACGGCCCGGTTTGACTGTTTTGTGCAGACCGTGCTCACTATTTCTACTGTCACTGCTGCCACTGTCTCCGTCGGTATCATCTCATAATATTTAGTGAAATAGAAACATTAGTTTCACATTTCAGGATAATAATTAGAACATAATTCTGCTTTCTTTCACCCTGTTCATGAGTTGTTTGCTATTCCTAGTGTAAATGTGTTATAGAAGGCAGTTAAATTACCGTTCTGGGCTAGTTGAGCGGCATGTGTGTCTCGAGAATGAGGTCGGTCTGATTGCCAGAGCTCACTTTGAACAAAGACTTATTCCAGGCCTGATGCACCTCCAGGATTTGACCTCAAAACCCGTCACCCTCCCCCTGATGGGAGGATGGAAGGTCTGCCTGAACGGAGCATTGATCTGCAGGACATGCCCCCCCCCAGCTGTGTGGCACATCAAAGTGAATGATCTGAACACTAATGTGAAAGAGAGAGTTAGGGCTGAATTACTTTTTAATTAACTTTTTTCAAAGTATTTCATAATGCTCTCTGATTTTCCTTCAGAATATTCAATGCATTTCAGATATGCAGAAATCCCTTTTGTCAGTCAGGAATATGATTCTAAAGGAAATGGAAACATGAAGCACAGTTACAGAGGCCTTAAGAAAACTGTGACCTACATCGACTCGTATGAGCTGCAGCTCCGTGGTTATAAAGACAGAGGTCCAACACACACACATGGTAATAATATTAATGCTACGAGTCACTTTTTGTCGCCGAAATGTCTGTAGCACTTTGTGCTCTATTCAGTGTTTGTATTAGTTTGATCATCATCAGTGAAAAGACAGATTCATGCCTCGCTGCCTCTCGGGGAATGTTAAGCTTTATACAAAACACACACAGTTAGGAGAGTCCTCCTCTAGTATTTGTACGAATAAAAAAGACATAATAACTCATCAAAGATGCAACAAAACAAAGAATATCTGTAGACACAAAACACACAGTAGTAAGAGAACAGAAACAAAAAACAAACCTAGAATAAAAATCCTCATATTTATTTATTTAATAAATATTAGATTCATTTTTACAAGTTATTTAGTAGAAAGCATTTTTATAGAGTCCATAAAACAGTCCGACTTCTATCAGCCACTCTGATGAACACACTGAACATGTCAAGAAATACTGGTTTTTATTGTTCATGACCTACAACTCACCAACAAACTAATGATATATTAATGTGTGCCAGTTTACAAATCGTCTTCTACACCAAACCACATCAGCTTTGCTTCAGCATTTTGCATATCGTGCAGGACAAACCTTTCTAATACCCGGTACATGACCAAGCAATTAAGTTTCAACATCTTCCTGTGTTACCAGTTTGTTTCTCAGTCTGAGCTTCGGATCGAGTCTTCTTAGATTCTCTGTTCTGACACTTGTGAAACGTTTATTTCTGTCCTGACACATCACCAGGATCCGACACCTGTGGGACACCTACCGACCTCTCTCTATTCCAGAGTCTTGTCACTTAGCTGACGAGCAGTTCTGGATGAAGCCACACTGTCCAGATACTAACAGTAGGGAGGTCAAGGGTCACCGGAGATATTGTGTCGCTAAGAGAAATTAAACAATTTGAGTCAATTAAAGAAATAAGTTAAGTTGTTAACTTTCTCCTGCTCAACTTCCAGCTGTGGCATCTCATCCACACTTTCATGGCCAGTTGTCTGTTTGTTCTTCTGGCTCTGACACACAGACACAACTTCTTAATGCTCTTATTCCCACATAAGAAGCTCTGATCGGCTCATTTGTTTCCCCAAGTGGTGAAACAGCTGAAAGATGATCAATTATTAGTTTGAGTAATAATTTGTCAGCTCTTTCTAGATTCTTTCATGGGAGGATTTCTGTTTTTATAATACAGAAGGGTTCTTTGACAGCTTGAAGAGTAAACTGAGTCTGATGTTTATGTTCTGTGTTTGTTGACATTGATGCATGTCTTTTTGTTGTTGTGGTATCTCAGGCGCTGGTGCCCTGGAGAGAGGCAGAAAGACGGAGGACGACTTCTTTCTGTTTTCTCATCAACAGGGGACGGGCAGAGAGGGGAGAAAGATGCCCAAACCGGTGAGTACCTCACATGATGTGTGCTTGATTTACAGCACCACCCCTGTGTCCCTCTACTGCTGCCTTCCTCAGTGTCATGTTGCAGACTTTCAGGGAGTTGTTGTCAAACCTTTACAGTTATTCCATTTTCAGTCATTCACAAATCCCTGGTTTTTAGGGAGTTGGCGACATCTGTAGCTCCTTTAAGATAAGATGTGTGATCATTTGTGATACTCTTAAAGCTAAAATTTCATCTTTGAAATGCCATATCAGAGCAGATCCTGAGCTAAACATTTTACAATCACTCTTTCCTGCTTGCAGCTGAGATCCTCAGTGTACTTCAGACAGGTTTCAGGCGCTGATAAGAAATAGGTGGGAACAGATATAAATCCACCATTGTTCATTATTCAAGTGCAGCATGAAGCTGTTGTTTTTTTGGTGCCATTCATACCTGTTATATCTGTTTATTAAGTGAGCCGTGTGCCCAGAGTGTTGGGAAAACACACACTCACACACTCACACACAGCAGTCTTTATACAACTGTCCTGTCTATTGAGAAGAACAAACACAAAGAGAGCTTTCTCTGCTCTATTTTTGGTCTGAAGGACAGTGGGAGCTTTCATGTTGCTCTCACACAAACACACACAAGCTGAGTTTGCAGTGCAGCTTAAATAACAGGATTATAGTCTGAGGATCGTGAAGTCATTTATTATATTTTAACCTGGGAAGCAGGAACATAAACTCTAAGGATCTTCACAGTGAAAGAGCGATTTGAAACTGAAGCCGGTATATAGTTGTGTCTTTTTTAACATATGAAGATATAACTATTTAAGTCACTTTCTTCCACTGTGGAAGGTAAAATCGTAGCATTAAGAATGCAACTATTACAACTAGTTTTAAATTACTAAATACATTTTGATTAATATCTGTGTCAGGAGATAGACAAAGTCAGCCGTTATGTTATTTAATCAACTCATCGCCTGACTGTAAACCTAATACTCACATCAACTAAAAATAGATGGAGGTCAGTGAAAACTACAGCAAAGATAGGTGGCTTGTAGTTGCAGGATGCTTACAATCCTGCCGCCTGTACACGCTGGCTGCTCACACAGTTATCTACCGAGCCCCTGCTCCATCAATCTCAGTAATGGAGAATTAGGCCAGGCCCAATTCCTGGAAAGAGACCAGGGACATGTGATGGAAAAAAGGAGTGAGAGGATGAGAAGGCTTTTAAAGGTTGTGTGTCGCAGGTCAGTATTAACCATAAAGGAGTATGAAATCAACAGAAGTTAAACATGAACATCATTTAAACTGGTGTTTTCACTAGGGCTGCACGATATGAGGAAAATATGCAATAACGGTATTACTTATAAATAAACATTACATCGTACTCAGTTCTGCTTTTCTTCTGCTTTCAGTGTAAAGATAAAAAAACAACATATTGCTTGTTGAATAAAAGAAAAGAAGATACTATTATTTCCGACATTCTTATATTGAACAAACTGAACACATAATGCAACAATAAAAAAAAAAAAGAACGATAGTTACATCACTTTTTCAACTAGCTCAAAATAAATCTCTAATTGCAATTTAGTCCCTGATTGAATCAGAGAGGAAGAGTTGGAGAAACGACGCGGAGCGAGATAAGAGACCTAACAGCAAAAGAGAAAGTTGGAACAAACGAGCTTGGCTCAGATTATTGAAACGCACCGACCGCAGGGAAGAAAAAGGGCACACAAAGGGATAAAAGAGGATTTGGGAGACGACTGAGTGACAGGCACTTTGTTCATATCCAGTCCAGAAAAACGACACCCAAGCCGCCCTCGAGGGGAACTCTCACTCCGGTTACATTAGGCTATGCTTTGACATTAAGCCCAGCAGTTGGACAGTAAACACATCATCTGTGCATTCTCCGCTTGTTTATGCCATTAAATGTCCCATTGGATTAAAAGATGAATCTGAGAGGACCCTGCAGGCTAACAATAAGTGAACAAGCGAGCTAGCTCGGCTCTATTAGCGCATAGCTAATGGAGAAGGACAAAACAACAAAAATATATAGAGATCGAGGATTTTGCACGTGAAGCAAGTAAACCACCCACAAGGGCTTTAAAAAGTCTCTGCTCTGTTGAGCCACTTAGAAACAGTCTGTTTCTCCCGAGAGGCCGAGACGGGCGCTAAGCTAGTTAGCCTCAGGCATGCCATTAAAAAGTGAAACCTAACCCTCCTCAAGGCTGTGTTTTAATGGGGTTTTTGTGTGTACATGCACCCCTAACACAACATGGGTGTCCCCTGGGAGTCAGGTCTTTAATGCTGTTCAAGAGGAGGGGGCTCTGTGTCAGCAGGCTGACCAGAGAGTGAATGTTGGACGAACAAGAGGGGATTTCATCAGATTAGAAGAGGAAATGCAATGAAACAATCTTTACGTCGTGCTATTCAGGTGTTGTTATTAATTAGTGGTGTGCACAAAGGGATTTGGTTTTGCTCTATTGGTTGAATCCTAACTTTAAGAGAGCGGACTCTCACCTTCTCCATCTTCGGAAAGAGCTCGAGTGCTTTGATTTCGTTGGATCTTGGGAGAGTCTCATTCAAACTATAATCTCAGAGTCTTTTTGATGTATCAGTTGGTTTGTTTAATCTTCAGAGAGTCCGGTGAAGGATCATAAAACAAGTCTCCCGTGGAATCACATGACCCTTTTATCTTCTGCTTTTCCTGCACTTTTACTCAACAGTAGAAAGAAACCTTGTTCTCTACAGAGGGGTCAAAGGTCAGAGTGAGGTACAAAGCTACACCTTTGAAACTGGTATAGATTATTTATCAGGGCTTCATAGAAAGAAGCAAGACAAACAAAAAAAGAGGAGAAGGGCACACGCTGAAGGTCAGTCTCTCCTCGCAGGCATTCACAGTTTTCCGAGCTTGATGGAGAAGTTCCAACCTTACTTTCTCACCTTCACACACCCTCACACACCTGGCATGTCACTGCATGAAGGGGGTGTGTGAGTTGGACTGTTGGATTCAGAAAGTGAAAGAGATTGTCGGATGCAGTTTCTCTCCAATATTCATGTCGGACAGAATGTGGGGGATGCTTCAGGTCCCATTTAATGATGGTAATGTAGCTGCCTTCATCCAGCCGTTTAAGTGACGGCATTTAGACAAAGTGATGTAATGTGACGTTTACATTACTGCTGTTTATCCTGTACACACAACATCTATTGCACGTCTGTCTGTCCTGGAGAGGGATTCCTCCTCAGTCTCTCCCTGAGGTTTCTTCCATGTTCCCCCTTTAATTGTTGGTTTCTTTTAGAAAGTTTTTTCTTGTGTGGTGCGAGGGTCTAAGGACAGAGGGTCTGAGGACAGAGGGTCTGAGGACAGAGCATCTAAGGACAGAGGGTCTGAGGACAGAGGGTCTGAGGACAGAGGGTCTAAGGACAGAGGGTCTAAGGACAGAGGGTCTGAGGACAGAGGGTGTAAGGACAGAGGGTCTAAGGACAGAGAGTCTGAGGACAGAGGGTCTGAGGACAGAGGGTCTAAGGACAGAGGGTCTGAGGACAGAGGGTCTAAGGACAGAGGGTCTGAGGACAGAGGGTCTGAGGACAGAGGGTCTAAGAACAGAGGGTCTGAGGACAGAGCATCTAAGGACAGAGGGTGTAAGGACAGAGGGTCTAAGGACAGAGGATCTGAGGACAGAGGGTCTAAAGACAGAGGGTGTAAGAACAGAGGGTCTAAGGACAGAGGGTCTAAGGACAGAGGGTATGAGGACAGAGAGCCTAAGGACAGAGGGTCTAAGGACAGAGGGTCTAAGGACAGAGGGTCTAAGAACAGAGGGTCTAAGGACAGAGGGTCTAAGGACAGAGGGTCTGAGGACAGAGGGTCTAAGGACAGAAGGTCTGAGGACAAAGGGTCTAAGGACAGAGGGTCTAAGGACAGAGGGTCTAAGGACAGAGGGTCTAAGGACAGAGGGTCTAAAGACAGAGGGTCTAAGGACAGAGGGTCTGAGGACAGAGGGTCTAAGGACAGAGGGTCTGAGGACAGAGGGTCTAAGGACAGAGGGTCTAAAGACAGAGGGTCTAAGGACAGAGGGTCTAAGGACAGAGGGTATGAGGACAGAGAGCCTAAGGACAGAGGGTCTAAGGACAGAGGGTCTAAGAACAGAGGGTCTAAGGACAGAGGGTCTAAGGACAGAAGGTCTGAGGACAGAGGGTCTAAGGACAGAGGGTCTAAGGACAGTGGGTCTAAGGACAGAGGGTCTAAGGACAGAGGGTCTAAAGACAGAGGGTCTGAGGACAGAGGGTCTAAGGACAGAGGGTCTAAAGACAGAGGGTCTAAGGACAGAGGGTCTAAGGACAGAGGGTCTGAGGACAGAGGGTCTAAGGACAGAGGGTTTAAGGACAGAGGGTCTGAGGACGGAGGGTCTAAGGACAGAGGGTCTAAAGACAGAGGGTCTAAGGACAGAGGGTCTAAAGACAGAGGGTCTAAGGACAGAGGGTCTAAAGACAGAGGGTCTAAGGACAGAGGGTCTGAGGACGGAGGGTCTAAGGACAGAGGGTCTAAAGACAGAGGGTCTAAGGACAGAGAGCCTAAGGACAGAGGGTCTAAGGACAGAGGGTCTGAGAACAGAGGGTCTGAGGACAGAGGGTCTAAGGACAGAAGGTCTAAGAACAGAGGGTCTAAGGACAGAGGGTCTAAAGACAGAGAGTCTAAGGACAGAGGGTCTAAGGACAGAGGGTCTGAGGACTGAGGGTGTAAGGACAGAGGGTCTAAGGACAGAGGGTCTGAGGACAGAGCATCTAAGGACAGAGGGTGTAAGGACAGAGGGTCTAAGGACAGAGGGTCTGAGGACAGAGGGTCTAAGGACAGAGGGTCTGAGGACAGAGGGTCTGAGGACAGAGGGTGTCGTAACCTGTACAGTCTGTAAACACTGAGACAAATGTGTCATTTGTGATATTGGGCTATATAAATACATTTGATTTGATTTGATTAAGATGGTCTCTTTCACAGTGTTTCCTACTTTATTATACTGATTTTGTGCAGAGATGATTGAGATGGTGCATTTTGTTCTTAGAGGACGATACACAACATGCATTTAATGTCTCTCTATGTTTTCCTTTGTGCTGCTGAAGCCTTCACGTTAATCTGACGGCTTCAGTTCAGACGGAAATGTTTCTGCATCTGACCTCATAAGGTTGCCGTCGTGACTTTTACGATAAAGTGACAAGGGTGCTTGTTCAGACATGAGACCATTGAATTAAAGTGCATGTCTGAAAGGGGCTTTAGTTGGAAGCAGACTGACCCCTTTGCAGTTGCAAATATTGCTTGTGAGATGTGAAAGAAGGACAAAGAAAAGCACAAAGGAAAATGAAAAGAAGAGCAAACATGGAGACCAGACAGAAAAGAAAATCTCATCCAACAAACCCAGCGGGGGTTGAATGCTTTACAAGATCTATTGATTTCCCATATGTTATGGTCAGTGCATGCGTTTCCCTGACGGCATTGTGTGTGTGTGTGTGTGTGTGTGTGTGTGTGTGTGTGTGTGTGTGTGTCTGTGTGTGTGTGCATGTGTTAATACATATCTATTTGATCAATGTATCTGCCTGAGGGAAAAGCATGTTGCACTTAGAGTTTGTGAATAAGCGTGCATCAGGCTGTTAATCCAGGGTGTGAGATGTGGTGGGACGTCGTACATTATTGATTTATTGCTGCGTTTTGCACATGTTGCCCTTCCTGGTGATTAGGGGGGGGGGGGGAGCTAACCTGCGCTGTAGGCTTTAAATATTTCATTAATATAATGAGAATTATCCAAGTCACTAATTCTAATTAGAGGGAGGGTGTGAAGTTCCCCCCTCCTCCCACCTCCTCTCCAGAACCTCCACTACGTTCAGTCACTGCTTTATTGGAATGCATTGAAAAAGATGTTTGCACATTAACTTCTAAAGCTGCACTCAGTATGATTTATAGAGTAGGGATTTACAGAAATACACTCTGTGATCAAAAGTATGTGGACGGCCCCGAACATGTGTCTGTAAATCTAAACGCTACAGCGTGCAATGACATTGTAAACCTAAACATGCCAGAGCTCCTGTGCAGAACTGTGATGATGTGTTCTCAATCACATATTGGGGAAATATTTGAGTGTTTCTCTTTGTGTTATATTTTGTTTTTGCACTGTGGGTTGAGGAAACTAACACTTTGAGAATGTTACCTTCCACTGTTTCTTCTTGCTACTTTAGAGACAAAACAATTAATCAATTATTATTATTTTATTTTTAAACAGATAAATCAATAATGGAAATAATTGGTGGCACCACTACGAGTAATAGAAATCAAAAATTCAAGACAAAAACGTCTTTAATACTGCTACTTTATAACACTTTAAACTCATGTAAATGCTTTTATTAAAGCAGCTATCTCTTAACTATAAGCTTTTTCAACTTTTACTATTTTTATTCTGCTATTTAATACTATTTGTAATGCTATTTTTAATGCTATTTTTAATGCTATTTTTAATGTTATTTACTATTTTAATTCTGCTATTTAATGCTATTTGTAATGCTATTTTTAATGCTATTTTTAATGCTATTTACTATTTTAATTCTGCTATTTAATGCTATTTGTAATGCTATTGTTAATGCTATTTTTAATGCTATTTAATATTTTTATTCTGCTATTTAATAGAATTTGTAATGCTATTGTTAATGCTATTTTTAATGCTATTTACTATTTTAATTCTGCTATTTAATAGAATTTGTAATGCTATTGTTAATGCTATTTTTAATGCTATTTAATATTTTTATTCTGCTATTTAATACTATTTCTTAATGCTATTTACTATTTTTAATACTATTTTTAATGCTATTTTACATTTACATCAACACTTATTGTACTGTATCATTTAGTACTCATTTTTATGTTTTTGCTGTGAAGAACTTAGGGCTGCAATTCTTGTATGAAAGGTGCTATACAAATAAAGCTTATTATTATTATTATTATTATTATTATTATTATTATTATTATTATTATTATTATTATTATTATTATTATTATTATTATAAGTACAGGAAACATTAATATTAAGTCCCGGCTGCTCATCATTCTTCCTGGAGATGGGTTTTCTCTTCACAGCTGAAGGCAAAGCTGTGTCTGCCTCCTCCTACTCCAAATCAGCCCACTCATCCCCGTTTGTCATTTCTATACCTGAGTTATGAGTTATGAGGGAAAGAAGAGTGATGGAGAGGGGAAATAATATCCTGAAGAGGAAGAATGTGAGTGGAAAAGAGGAGAGGTGAAGAGAGAGTAGTGGAGGTGAAGAGAGAAGAGTACATGTTAAGTAGACGAGTGGGACGAGTGGACGACGATGGGATACAGAGAATAGAAAAGATGAAGAAGGCAGCATGACCCTGGTTGCCTTTAAAGCCTCTATTAATCAGCTTAGCTACCAACAGCTTTTAATTATGGCTGTCTGAGTCTCTCACACACACACACACACACACACACACACACACACACAGTCAACAGGTGGGCTGTGTTGCCTGGGCGGCCTCTGCCTGTACACACTAGTCTTCTCTTTAGCTGTCATGGAGAACGCTGGTAAACACAGCCGGCTAAACGGAGACGGATATACACTCCGTTTATTTATTCATAAAAATCACAAGTGACACAGCTAAAAAAATGTACTTTAATTATAACAACTACAGTCCTACTAAATCTCACGTCTCTTAATGAATTAATAATATTCTGCAACATGTTACGTTTATTTGAATTGTTCTTCCTTTTGGATGATTCATTTTATTTTTACTGTAATATATATATATATATATATATATACAGTATATCTCAAAAGTGAGTACACCCTTTAGATTTTTGCAAATATTCTGTTATATCCTTTCAGGGGATAACATTATCCTACTGAAACTTTGATATAACTTAAAGTAGTCAGTGTGCTGCTTGAATAACAGTATAGATTTATTGTCCTTTGAAAATTACTCAGTACACAGCTGTTAATGTCTAAACAGCTGGCAACAAAAGTGAGTACACCCCATAGTGAACATGTCCTAATTGTGCCCAATGATGTTGTTTTCCCGCCCTGGTGTCATGTGACTCGTTAGTGTTACAAGGATTCAGGTGTAAATGATAAGCAGGGCTGTTAAATTTGGTGTTTTGGGCACAATTCTCTCTGAATGCTGGACAACATGGCACCTCATGGCAAGGAACTCTCTGAGCGGCTGAAAAAAAGGATTATTGCGCTTCACAAAGATGGCCTTGGCTATAAGAAGATTGCCAACACCATGAAAATGAGTTGCAGCACAGTGGCTAAGATCATACAGCGGTTTTCCAGGACAGGTTCCACTCGGAACAGGCCTCGCCAGGGTCGACCAAAGAAGTTGAGTCCACGTGCTCAGCGTCATATCCAGAGGTTGGTTTCCAAAAATAGACGTGCGAGTGCTTCCAGCATTGCTGCAGAGGTTGCAGAAGTGGGATGTCAGCCTGTCAGTGCCCAGACCATACGCCGCACACTGCATCAAATCGGTTTGCATGGCCGTCGCCCCAGACAGAAGCCCCTTCTGAAACCGATGCATAAGAAAGCCCGCAAACAGTTTGCTGAAGACAATGAATCCAAGAACATGAGTTACTGGAACCATGTCCTGTGGTCTGATGAGACCAAAATAAACCTGTTTGGGTCAGATGGTGTCCGGCGTGTGTGGCGGCACCCTGGTGAGGAGTACCAAGACAAATGTGTTTTGCCTACAGTCAAGCATGGTGGTGGCAGCATCATGGTCTGGGGCTGCATGAGTGCTGCCGGCACTGGGGAGCTGCATTTCATTGAGGGACACATGAATTCCAATATATACTGTGACATCCTGCAGCAGAGCATGATCCCCTCTCTTCGGAAACTGGGCCGTAGGGCAGTTTTCCAACATGATAATGACCCTAAACACACCTCCAAGATGACAACGGCCTTGCTGAAGAAGCTGAAGGTTAAGGTGAAGGACTGGCCAAGTATGTCTCCAGACCTAAACCCAATTGAGCACATGTGGGGCATCCTCAAGAGGAAGGTGGAGGAGTGCAAGGTGTCCAACATCCGTGATGTCGTCGTGGAGGAGTGGAAGAAGATTCCAGAAGCAACCTGTGCAGCTCTGGTGAATTCCATGCCCAGGAGGGTTAAAGCAGTGCTAGATAACAATGGTGGTCACACAAAATATTGACACTTTGGGCACAATTTAGACATGTTCACTATGGGGTGTACTCACTTTTGTTGCCAGCTGTTTAGACATTAACAGCTGTGTACTGAGTAATTTTCAAAGGACAATAAATCTATACTGTTATTCAAGCAGCACACTGACTACTTTAAGTTATATCAAAGTTTCAGTAGGATAATGTTATCCCCTGAAAGGATATAACAGAATATTTGCAAAAATCTAAAGGGTGTACTCACTTTTGAGATATACTGTATATATATAATAATTAATATAATTATTACTATCATTATTGATTATGCAAGCTGCACATTAGATCATAGCGTTCTGCCTCGTTCTTCTCTGTTCTTCTTCTTGTTCCTTCTACGTTCATAAAACTTTACCAGAAAAATGTTTGAAATATAAACTCTTATTTCTTCTCTCGATAACAAAGAAAAACATCGACGTCAAGCAGAAGTAACATAACAAACGAAAATATGAATTACTTCCATCTATGTCAGCGAAGCCCGACCAATGCTGCCAATATATTATTAATAGTATAAAGGTTCGATGCTCGTTGTTTTCGCGTCAATACTAAAAAGTGGGATTATTGGTCGGCGTCTAATGAACTTTAAAAGAAAAGAGTTTATCGGCTTTTACATAGTTAACATTGCTTTTTCAAAAACCACCATCAAAACTGGAAGGAATAAGAAATAATACACATGTATGCACGATAATAGACTTTAGACTGGTAGGTTTAGCTACTTTTCATTGACATGTTGTCTGCAATAAGTATATTTATCATTAAAACACCAGTAGAATCTAGTTTTCTTATGTATTGATTTAAAAACTACACATTTGAAGTGATTAAAAGCTTATTTGAGTTCAGACTTCTTCTTAGGAACCTGAGTCAGCATAATATTGCACTTAATAGTTTGCATAATAACAAACCGTGCTCATTGGCTCTTATTCTGCAGGAGGTGCTAATATGTTCTTAACATGTAGCAGTCAGTGTTGTTGTTGGAGGGGATGCATTGTGTGCTGATTTCAACAATGTCATCCACACATTTGCCCGAACTTCCACAGAGTCTAACACACTGACCCTCCCTCTGCACTGGAGGAGACTTGTGCTGTTTCCCCTCTGCAGCTGATTCAGACCATTTGCTGAACTGTGTTTGGTTTAAAACGAAGCAGCAGTTGTTCTGATCCCGCTGTGGAAACATGAAGTTCCAACCTGAACTCGATCAGCTGTTCGCACTATTTACTAGCTTTCTACATTACGCATCATGAGCTCTGCTTTAACATTCATCTTTCCTCGCTGATTGTAAACACACTCTGGATCTGCCCGGCTCCACGCGACCGCTGTGCAGAAGTGGCTGATCTATTTCTGATATATCTTTTGTCTCTGCAGTATTTGTTATTAGTGCAGATGGTAGAAGCACTGATACAAGTAGGACCAGGAGCACAAGTAGCAGCAGCAGTGATCATTACTAAAATCATTACAGATTATCTCCAGTGCATTCCTGTGTGTTTGTGTAATGCAAAGAAATGACACACAAAAGGGTTTAAACAGAGAGGAGTGTGTTCAGCAGAGGCCGCCTGCTGCTTTATCTGCTAATGTTTTGTTGTTATCAGCTAGCAGACATGTTATCTGTGTTGTTCTGCAGACACACACACACACACACACACACACACACACACACACACACACACACACACACACACACACACACACACACACGCTTATTGAAACAGCTCATGTCCAGTTGTCTTCAGGCACGCTTCCCCTCAGACAGAATATGTTGGAGCGTTTTTTCTTTCTGCATTGCACAAAGGAAATTAGTGTTATTCACCTTTTGTGCAGAACTGCAGCGTTTCGTTCCATTTCTTTTTTGCTGAGGCCATCCTTTATAAAAAGCACCTCTTGATTTTAGAAGGTATTTATTACATGCAGTATGTATAATGTATATTTAGGACACTATGAGGATTTTCTGCTTTATACTGTAAGGTGAATATATTTATGTTTTGGACAGTTGGTCGAACAAAACAAGCACTTTGAAGGTGACACATTAGATTCTGGTAAATTGTGATTTGTTTTCTCTATTTTTTGATCCTCTCTGGACTGAAAGATTTATCAATAGCTTAAAAAAACTCAAACAATTGTCAGATTAACAAACGTTGAACTTGTAGCTTTAAGTAATTCAACTGATGTTTCCTCTCTGATAGGCTTGTATCTCACCTGTAGAGGGGTTAATCCTCTCTGGGTCGTCGCTATGGAAACCTAATCAGACAGAACACAGACACACACAGAAAAACACCGTATTGTGTTTGCATGTAAAGCCACCGTATGGCTGCACTCCCATACATGCACACAGATGTTTGTCTCGCTGTGGCAGACACACACACACACACACACACACACACACACACACACACAGACACACATACACACACACACCACCATATGGTTGCGTTCCCATACTATCCACTATTTCAAACACTTACAACCAAATCTTTCCTGTCTCTCATTGGACATTTGATTTTCATAAGTCACACACACACACACACACACACACACACACACACACACACACACACACACACACACACACACACACACACACACACACACACACACACACACACTTTAACAACAAACAGGTTTAATCAGACACCAGCTGTATAAATATTAAGTGATATTTAGTGCACATGGCTCAACTACAGTGATGTCTGTAGTACCACAGTTGCATAGATGTATTTAATAATGTGTGTGTGTGTGTGTGTGTGTGTGTGTGTGTGTGTGTGTGTGTGTGTGTGTGTGTGTGTGTGTGTGTGTGTGTGTGGGTGGACTTAGTGTATATTTTTCATGTCAGTTGAGCTGTCTGTGAGTCTTGTATTTCCTGACTGCTGGTTTCTTATGATTGATGCACTCTGTTCACCTCAGGCATTATCAGCCTATCTGTCTGTGTTTGTCTCTCTCAAACACACACACACACACACACACACACACACACACACACACACACACACACACACACACACACACACACACACACATACACACACAGACAAATGCGTGATTGCATACTTGTCTGCGGTATGTGTGTGTGTGTGTGTGTGTGTG